>NC_081438.1:29130354-29214775 GCF_949786415.1 Peromyscus eremicus | reverse complement strand
TCCCTGCCTTGTGGAGCATCCTTTTCCTGACAAAGCTTCGATCTACCTGATGGGGAGCTGACAGACAACTTGCCCCATTTTGAGGCCAGGAATTAGGATTTTTCATCCTTCCCTTGAAGTGCCCATATGCAGGCAGAAGGAGGAGGAGGAGGAGGAGGAGGAGGAGGAGGAGGAGGAGGAGGAGGAGGGGATGACTCGGTCAATAAAGTGTTGAGGGCCTGAATTTAACTCCCCAGAACCTATCTAAAAGCATCTGGTGTGATGATGCAGGCTTGTAATCCCAGTGCTGGGGAGGCAGAGACAGGAGGCTCCCTGGAGCTTGCTGACCAGCTAACCTAGTTGACTCAGTGAGTTCCACACTAGTGAGGGATCCTATCTCAAAGAAGAATGACCCCCAAGGTTGACCTCCAGCCTCCACAGGCATATACAACTTTACTTGTACACATTGTAACACATACACAAACAAAAAGAAAGAGACAGAAAGAGAAAGGGAGGGAGGGAGGGAAAGAAAGACACACATACCTCCTCGCTGAGAACAGATGGAGGGAGTCTTTCTGCCCACTTGTCCTGGAATGGCCCTAGGAATACCAGGAAGTTCTACCCTAGGTTTGGGGTGAGGCTCCTGAACTTCACGCCAGTACACTAGTTGCTAGCCACACAGCTGAGAGTCTTGGTTCGCACAGTCGTCAGGTGGGCTAGCCACTACCTCTCCTGGCACTGTGTGGGAAAGCAAACAAGACCATGCTTGTCCTCTTACTGTGATGTTGCATGCTCATCTGTGTCTCACTCTGCTCTGTTCGTTCTTGTAGACTCTCCATGGAAGGTACATCTGTCAAATGTTGGCCCAGAGATGACAGGCGTCACTGTGAGTGGCTTGACTCCAGCCCGAACCTATCAGTTCAGGGTGTGCGCTGTGAATCAAGTGGGCAAGGGGCAATACAGCACAGAGACCAGCAGGTGAGTGAGCCTGACCTCCACCTAGAGCCCAGGGTGCTGTGGGTCCCAACCATAGACGCAGAGATGAATGACAGCCTAGGGGTTCTGCAGAAAGCTGAACACAGTCAACAGTGGCATGTACCGAACCAGCTGTACTTCCCTTCACTGGTTGGAGGCAGCTGTCATAGATCCTTCCCATGGTGCTCGGTGCCTTCACAGGGCACTCCTGACAGCACAGCCTTCTTTAGGGGTGGGTGTGGCAGAGTCTCATGTGGTTCAGGCTGGCCTGGAATTCACTATGTAGCCGAGGACCATCCTCTTCCCTCTATTAACAGAGTGCTGAGATTACAGATGTGCATGCTACACCCAAATTACATGATGCTGGGGTTGGAACCCAGGACCTCATAGATGTCCTAATGTCCTTTCTGTTGCTGTGATAAAATACTCTGATAAAAGTGACTTAGGGAAGGAAGGGTTTGCTTCAGCGGACAGTTCCAGGTTACAGTCCATCATAGCAGAGAAGTCCAGACAGGAACTCCAGCAGCTGGTTATGTCAGATTCACGGTCAAGGGCAGAGGGAAAGTAATGCATGCATGCTTGCTTGTGCTCAGCTAGATTTCTCCACTCTTATACAAATCAGGATCTCCTGTATAGGGAATGATACTGCTGCCCACAGTGGACTGGATCTCTCCACATCAATCAACTTAATTAAGACACACACCCCCGCCCCACCCAGACATACCGGCAGACCAACCTAATGTAGATAATTCCTCATTTAGACTGTCTTTCCAGGTATTTCCACGTTTTGTCACATCAACAGAGCTAACCAGAATACTAGATGAACACTCTATGAACCACACATCTGCCATTGCCTCCTGGCTGTTCCTGGCATGTTGACTGCCATAACTCTTGCACACACAGCCTCAATGAGGCCAGCTGCATGCTTCGGGTTGCTTTTCTCCTCAACAAGGCTCTGGGATGAGCACCTTGTCTCTCTCTCTCTCTGATATATTTTTATCTTTAGGTTGATGTTACCGGAAGAACCACCAAGTGCTCCCCCAAAAAACATTGTAGCCAGTGGGAGAACCAACCAGTCCATCATGGTGCAGTGGCAGCCACCACCTGAGACAGAGCACAATGGGGTGCTCCGGGGCTACATCCTCAGGCAAGTACCCGGCACAAACCTTCAGGCTGTCCCAACTTTGGAGGTCCAGGTCAAGGGAGGGAATCTAGGGAGGGATACCTCCTGCAGCAGAGCAGCGTTCACAGGTAGTGGGCACCTTTGTGGAGCCCTCCTGGGTGTGGCCACCTCAGAGGCCACATGGACTACTGTCAGAGGTTGCACCAAGCCAAAGAATGAAGGAGGGATCATGGGAAAGATAGCCGATACACTCTTCATTGTGAAGCCTTCCTCAACGAATTGTACATTCAAAGTACAGTCACTTAACCGATACTAAATTAATTTGAGGAAGTATTTAACCAACCGTTACTATGTTAGGTTGTTACTCCATTTTGCCAGACCTTCTGACATATCAAAGAAAAACATTTGATTGTGTGTATATGTATGTGGGTATGTGTACCTAAGTGTACCCAAGGAGGCCAGAAGAGAGTGTCAAATGCCCTAGGACAGTGGCTCTCAGCCTTCTTAGTGCCTCAGCCCCTTAATACAGTTCCTCATGTTGTGGTGATCCCCAACCATAAAATAATTTTCATTACTACTTCATAACTGTAATTTTGCTACTGTTATGAATTGTAATGTAAATGTCTGTGTTTTCTCATGGTCTTAGGTGACCCCTGTGAAAGGGTCATTGGATCTCCAAAGGGGGTCATGACCCAGAGGTTGAGAACCGCTGCCCTAGAATTTGAGTTACAGGCAGCTGTGACCTGGGAACTGAACTCAGGTCCATAGCAAGAGCTCTTAAGTGTGGGGCCATCTCTCCACCTCCCTGAAGAAATCCATATAAACATATGTATATATACATGTGTACTCACAACTTGGCAATGTTTAGGTGTTGGGAATGAAAGCAATGTATTTTTTATATTAGCGCAGGATGAGTGTTCATGTGTGCCTGCCAGATGTCACCAAAGGGTGTGCAGGTTGCTATCCCAGCCTTAGCAGGGATGGTGGGCTTCAGAGTGTATGGAGAGCACATCTGGGAGAACACATCTGGGAGAAGTACCTCCTTTGCCCAAGCTACTGCTAATGTCCAAATTACACCAAATATCATCACTGCGGAGCTCTTGGTTGAGACAAATTAAAAGGAGAAAGATTGATTAGAATTAAAGGGTAATCGTTACGTCTCCTCTCATAGTTTCTACTGCTGTTTGTTAATCTTATCAGGTTTACTGAAGCAGGAGTGCATCCGTTATTCTCCAAGTACCCACCTTGGCTCACACTGGGCCTGGAGTTCATGGTGTGAGTGCTTAAGAGTCTTCGTAGGAGGAAAGTTGTGAAAGTGTTCTTACTTACTTTCTTCTTTCTTTCTTTCTTTCTTTCTTTCTTTCTTTCTTTCTTTCTTTCTCTTTCTTTCTTTCTTTCTTTCTTTCTCTGTCTCTGTCTCTATTTTTCTTTCTTTCTCTCTCTGTCTCTTTCTTTCTATTTTTCTTCCTTTCTCTCCCTTTCTTTCTCTTTCCTTCTCTCTCTCTCTCTCTCTCTCTCTCTCTCTCTCTCTCTCTCTCTCTCCCTCTCTCTCTCTTTCTTTTGTTGTCGTTGTTGTTGCTTTTTTTGTTTGAGACAGGTCTTGTATAGGCTAGGCTGGCATAGCACTGGTTAATGTGGCTGAGGACATTCTTGAACACCTTATCCTCCCAAGTGCTGGCCTTACAGGAGGAACGTACACCGTAAAGGGCCCTTTCACAGGGTCGCCCAAGACGATTAGAAAACACAAGTATTTACATCACGGTTCATAGCAATAGCAAAATTACAGTTGTGAAGTAGCAACAAGAATAACTTTATGGTTGGGGGCCACCACAACATGAGGAACTGTATTAAGGGGTCGCAGCGTGAGGAAGGTTCAGAACCACTGCTGTAAACAGTTATTTCTGAGAGAGACGTTTTCTGGTAACTCTTAGAGACGAGGTACCCTTTGAGGTCTCTTTTTCTTCCTTTTTTGTTGTTTGTAGTTTTATCACATTTCTTTCTTTCTTTAGTGTGTGAAGGTTCGGAGTCGACAACGTGTGTGAGTCAGTTCTGTCCTCGCATGCTGCCAATCCCAGAGGTCAAACTCAGGTCACTAGCCATGCAGCAAGCGCCTTTACCTGGCACCATCTCTCTGGCCCTATTTTATGTATTTTTTCTGTGTCCAGGTCTCATGTAGCCCAGGTTGGCCTCCAACTCACAAGGTAGCCAAGGATGACCTTGAACTCCTGATCTCTTGCTTCACCTCCCAAGTGCTGGACTGACAGGAGTGTGTTACCACACTTGGCTTGAAAATGCTGGTTCTTTAGCTCCATTTGCTTGTCTATGAAGGACCTGTGACCGTAGTCACTCCACTTCAGTTAACTGTGGAGTGAGAAGGGTAGTTACGCTTCTGAGTCCACTGAAAGAACCTTAAGAGATGGCTGCTAGAGAGACGTCTCCTTTGTGGAAAGCCCCTGCTCTGAGTGAGCCAGAGCTGCCCCGACACAGCCAGTTCCCTGCTGTCCTTATGGTTCCCTGCAGCCCATGATTCTCCTTTAACCGGAAGCCCAGTCTTGTCTGTCTAGCAGAGCTTAAAGGAAGTCAATGCCCGTGCTCCCCGTATCTCTGCCCCCAGCTGTCATCCTCCATTTACAAAAGGTCAGAGGGAGACAGTCATGTTATCCTGTAGCAGTGGCCCTGGGCTCTGTGCCAGCTGGTGGCCATTGCCAGTGGCCTGACCTTCCTACCCATCCTCCTGCTGCCTCACACTAAGGCTTCCTGTAGCTCATGGCTGTGCTTTTCTTCCAACTTTAGCCATCCCTCGTGTCCACACCCGTCAACTAATGGAAATAATTAGCTTGCCCTCCTCTCAACCACCGCCTTCCTCAGCAGCAGAAGGAGGTTTCCCGAGGCAGAGCCTGTCAAGTAGGGGCTGTGATGTTTGTCCCACTGAACACGCTCGGGGCGCAGAGCCTAATAATAAAACTGTCTGATGTTATGGGGCTGCACGGTGGACTGTGCATCTCTCTATTTTGGGGGATTACTGTCCTTAAAGGATTCTTGGTGACAGTGCTATTGGATTGGAGTAGGGAAGAGGGCATCTGTGATGTTGACAGCTTAAGTCCAAGGAAACCCGAAAAAATGAGGGCACACCACCCCAGGCCTTAAATATCAAAGTGTGTGGAAATTAAAGACCCGTACCAAGATGCATTTGCCTGCAAATGTTTCTGAGCAAGGCTCTAGCTTGCAGATCGCTGTTTGCAAGCGAGAACCCTCCAGGGCACAGGCTCTGTGTCGGATCCAACACACAATGCATGGGAGCAAATGGGAAATAAATCACCTTGGTGGCTCACACCGTAAGAAGTAGTTAGGATGCTCGCTCAGTGATAAAATATTTATAATAATAGGCAGTATGTTTCTCCGAGAGGCACTCAGGGTTATGTCCTTTAAAAAAAAAAAAGTGCTCCTGTTTATTTCTGGATAAAAACTCATCCGTTCTGGCTGAGCCTGTCTCCAGGGTAACAGAGCCTCCCAGAAAGGAGGAAGGAGGATGCGCTGTGGAGTCCTCCCTCATCTTGACCTTCTCAGACATCCAGTGTGCATCACCAGGACACCTAGAGCCCAGGCCAAAGTGGACCTCCCTGCCTGTTCTATTCTCAAGTGAATCCTACAGTTCCTTGATTGAGTGGCTGAGGAGACTGTGTGACTGGGACAGGCTTTGTGTCCTGAATAAGGGCCTCAGCCTGTGTCCCTGAGTCATGTCCCCCCAATGCTAATTTCATAGCTTTTCCTTGGAAAGTAGGTTGGGTAGTGAAGGGCTCCACAGAGCCATCCCTTCCCAAGGGTGGTTTTGCAATTTCTCCCAGAAAGCTGCAAAGCAACATCTACTTGGGGCCTGGGGAAATGGGTCAGTGGGTAAGAGGGCTGGCTCTGCAAGTGTGAGTGCCTGAGTGTGAGTCCTTAGCACCCACATAAAAAGCTGGGCATGTTGGCACATGTCAGTTAGCCAGGGCTGAGGCTGGGAGTGGGGGCAAGACAGGGGGATCTCTGAGGTTCATTTACCAGCCAGCCTAGCCAAATGGATGAGTTCCAGGTTCAGTGGGAGATCTCTATGAAAGAGAGAGGAAGGCTAATAGTGACCTCACATACATTTGCACACAGGTGTGCATGCATGCACATGCACATGTGCACACACACACTTATAAACACACATAGACCATGTACACACAAATAACAACAATAATTAAACATTTCCTTGCCCTTATCTTAAAGGGGGGATGGTATTTAGACAGACTCATACAGGGAAATGATGGTGGGTAATCCCAAGGTATGGGGGCAGCTAGGTGTCCTTACAAAGGAGATGCATATCCACGGGGCTCCCTAGGTTACATATTTCATAGGATGCATTACAGTGAGGGTTAGAGATTTCAGGATTAAGCAAAGCCTCAGTTTCAAGGGAAGTGTTTCCTGCAGTCACTGCCATCCTTGGCAGATTGCTGGGCTTACTGTTCAGGTTAAGGAGAGGGGGAGTGCCGGCGCAGTAACATTCGGAGCTGCAAGCGTTTTGACCCCATGTAAGAACGGTTGTTTGTTGTTGTTTCCTGCTTTGATTGGTTGGTTGGTTTTGAGGCAGAAGCTCATGTAGCCCAGGCTAGCCTCAAACTTGTTATGTAGCCAAGGAGGACCTTGATCTTCTGCTTTTCCTGCTGCCACCTCCCAAGTGCCAGGTCCCAAACAGGCCCCACCATATGCAGTTTACCCGGTGCTAGGGCTGAACCAGGGCCTACTGCGTTCAAGCTGGTCTTCTGTCAGCTGAGCCACACCCTCAGCTTATTGCTTTGAAGGCCTTGTCTGAGGCTGTATCTCTAGGCACTTAGGGCTTTATCTGCTGGTTGTTCTAGACTCTTGTCAGTAGGAAACACAAACTAGATTCAGGGTGAGGAACGTCTGTCTTTGCCCCTCATGTCCCCTTTGTGTCCTCTGTGTTTCTAGCCTGCCTGCTGAGTGGTTTATTTTGGCTGATGGTTTCCAAGGGCTCCTTCCATAGTCACTTGGCTCTGTTACTTCTGGGCTTGTGGTGGGGCGAAGAGTAGAAAGGCCTGAGGGAGGGAAATGCTTATCTATGGAGGCCATGAAGCAGAAAGACTATGGAAGGAGCCAGGCATGAAGTATACACATTCAGGTTCAGCCACAGTAACCCACCTTCTCCAACAGTCCCGCCCTGTTCCCATCAACACCAGGTGGGGATGGAGATTTAAACACAAGACTGTGTCCACCTTAAAACACAGCTCCACCTCGAACCGGTAAGAGAGCTTATTCTGAAACCAACTACAAGTGACCATGGCCCAGGAACACAGATTCGGGTCACCTCAGATTCTGCATTCCAACATGATGATAGTTCCTTCAAGTTTTATAGGCAAAGAACAAAGAAAGTCATAAATCAAGGCACTGTCGCCCCCAGATGCTAGCTAACAGCGCTCTCAGCCTTTTGGTTGGTGGGAGCTAGTGGCCTAATGATGTTGATTCATTTCAGGTTTTGCCTCTTAATCACAAGGATGTTAATTCAGACATAGAGGTAGGCAAGGAATGACTATCAAGGGGCTGAAGGCAACCCAAGAGTAGTTTTAATTAGACTTTGGACCTGCAACACGCCAACCTCCCCCCACACTGAAGTTATCATCTATCCTCGCAGGGCTCAACAGAAAGTGCAGGTCTTTCCTGGAGCATTCATTCACAATTGTTTGGGAGGACACTTCCAACCAAGACCTAGCACAGAGGAAGGCTAGCTTTGACCTTCCTGCTTTTAATGCTCTCTGTCCATCATTTCTATTTCCTACCAAGCACAAATGGTCCCTAAGACAGAAAGAATGTCCTCAGAAAGTCCTGGATTTCGAGAAGAAGCTTCTATGGCCTCTGTCTACCTCCTTATTTGCATATCTCTTAGGGAAGTCATAGTATACAGAAACACCTGCATTTCAGGGTCTTGGGTTTTTTCCCAGCCATGGTGACTTGCTGGTCTGGGAGTTCCTGTCCTGGGTGTGTCCCTTCCCTCTGCTCTGTCAGATAGGGCAGCATCTGGGAAGAGCCTGGTGACTACAGCCTGCTGTAAGAAGTTAGCGGATTTACAGCTGCCTCTCTGTTTGAGGATGCCTTGCCAATCATTTTCCCTCTCTGGGTATCACACAAAGCCGCATTCACAGAGGCCAGAGCAACTTTTGGGCTATAAACTGGATGCTTTGAGAAGCCGCAGGAGGACTGTACGTGTCTCTCATTTTCCCCAGGGGAACTGATCCAGAAAAGCTGTGTGAATTAACTGAGCTACTTCAGTACATTAACTTCTATAAACGGAATCATGGAAAAACATTTGCTAATCAAAATAATGCAGGAGAAGGCCTTCCACAGTACAAAAGCCGTTCACTAATTTATGCCTTTTTCCCCCCTCAGAGCTGGTTTGTGTGAGCCATCTTGTTAATAAGAACAACTTTAAATTCCTGCTTCAGGGCACTGAAGGACATGTTACCCAAGAACTAACAAAGGTCCCCCACAAAAGCAATTGGTTGTACTTAGCCATGGGCTAGCCCTTTGGAAGTTTTAACATGTTTTCAAAGCTACTTAGTGTATAGGTCTGGGATATCTCTGGACCAATCTAGATTATTCTGAAATGGAAACAGAGGCCAGGAACACACAGTCCACTGGCTTCCTGTTTTCTTCCCACAATGCAGCCTCAAAAGGCAACCTTTCTCTCCACCCCTGATGGCAATCAGGTTTGAAATCTTGACTCCTAGTCACTGTACACACTCGGCAGTTTACACCTGAAATACAGAATTTTTAGAACATGATGATACACATCTGTGTAACTCAGGTGTTCAGGAAGCTGAGGCAGGAGGATCATGGGTCCAAGACAATCCTGGGCTGCATAGCAAGACACTGTCTCACAAGGAAGGAAGGAGGGAGGGAGGGAGGGGCAGAGGGAGGAAGGGAGCCATCATTTGGGTTCCCCCAGCCTCCAGTATCCCCATATCCTCCTTCCAGCAGCTGGGGCAGTCTAAGTCTCAACTCACAGTGCAGTTTTTAAGCATGATATTGGCTGGTCTCTCTTGTTTGGGGACATTTCTATTACATTTTCTCAAAAAAAAAAAAAAAAAACTGAGGCTGGATAGAGTGGTACATGCTTGCAGTCCTAGCACTTGAGAGGCTGAGGCATGAGGATTCCTGCAAGTCAGAGGCTAGCCTGGGCTACAAGGTAAGTTCTAGACAGCTGGGCTACAGTGTCAAGGCTCTACCTCAAAGCAACAGCAACAAAAACAACAGAACCTCCCCATGACCATATGGAGTTGAAAGCCTGTTCCACTTCACCTGGAGTTTACAGTCACTGTGAGATTAGAGTAGAGCATGTAGGAAGTCCCTGACCAAGGCAAGCTGTGGTCAGGCCTAGCTCAAAGCCTGATTCATACTCAATTACCTCCGTCGTCCTCTCCAGGTGATCACCACCGTGGGTGGTGTCCCAGCCCTCATGCTTCCTCTCTGCCACAGGTACCGCCTGGCTGGCCTGCCCGGGGAACACCAGCAGAGGAACATCAGCAGCCCAGAGGTGAACTACTGCCTGGTCACCGACCTCATCATCTGGACCCAGTACGAGATCCAGGTGGCTGCCTACAATGGTGCAGGCCTGGGTGTCTTCAGCAGGGCGGTGACCGAGTACACCTTACAAGGAGGTGAGCTACAAGGGGGTGGGGGAACCTCTATGGGAAACTGGGGGTGGGGGTCGGCCAGCTCTGATTGGAATGTGCACCTCTCTAGGGGAGTGTCGACAAAAACACAGGTCTTACCTCAGAATGGATAAGAGCTTGTTTATTCTGGACCAAATAGGAGTGACCATGGACAAAGAACACAGACTCAGGTTGTCCCCAAAGCTATGCTCCACTGTAGAAATGAGATCGTGTTAGTCACAGAACAGAGAAAGTCACAAATCAAGACACTTTTCAAATACCTTGGTGGAAAGCTCAGAGCAGAGCCAGAACATCACTGTTATAGGTCTCAGATGCTGTCTGATGACATTCTCAGACTGAGTTGGTGGAAGCTAAGGGGCTTTTTTGTATATAGCAAAAGCCGTCTTAAGGATGTTAGGTTACCCATGGAGCTGGGCCAGAATGCTGATTTTGAGGGCTAAAGAGAGCCCAATATGATTTGACTTTGGGCCTGTAACATTCCAACTCTCCAAAACCATGGACATTCTAATCAGCCATCCAGCCTTGTAGAAGGCTTAATTCAACATGTGTATTATTTCTCTGGAAGCTTCAGTCTCCAAGAGCCTTATGGGAAAGTCTAACACATAAGTAAGTCAATGGGATTTCCTCTCCTTGCCTACTCCTAAACCACAGCATCACTGCTAAGGAGAAGCATACTGTCCCAGCAGCTTTTGTTCTTCTGGAAGCTAGGGACAGAAGATCTATGCACATCATGGAGTCTTGGGAGGGTCTGTGTTAATCCTGAAATTTGCCAGAAAAACCAGTTCTACCATTTTGGCTAAATTTAAGCAAGCTTTTTATTAAAAATATTAAATAGTGACCAAGATGGAACTTTGGTCAGGACCATCACCTGGAAATTTTCCAGGTAAGTGGCACAAGACACGTGTTGGCCGGGCTTATATGGGCAAAACCCATAGGTTTCTCCATGAGGCTTTGTTGTTAGTTTCCAAGACCTCCAACTCCCAGAATCCAAGGAAGTTACCTGGTCCTGGGGCAGATGGGGTTTATAGGTTAACCTTGGGTCTAACGTCTGATCATATATGGAGTCTCGGGAAGGTCTGTGAATTCATACCTTCCTCAGTGGATCACAATTGTGTTTTTGGTCAATGGGTTGGTACAGTTCACTGTGCTAGTAGGGTTGCCTTGTGAAGCAAGCAACCATTCACAATACTGCTTTAGTTTATGCAATATGGTTATTAGGAATGGAATTCATGGGTTTGTGCTTTTCTTTTCCTTATTATACAAGCCAACAATGTAAGATCAATCAAAGCTCCCCCACCCCTTAAAGAAATAATCAGGCAGAACGTCAGAAGGAAAGCCAGTAGGTCCTCAACACACATGCTAAGACTCAGCCCCGGGGTTTAGAGTTAAGCCTTTCTAGGGAGAGTAACTCCTCCTCTGCTTTCTGGAAGATTCTAGTTGCAGCCCAGGCAGCTGGGTGACATTCGCCAAGTACACATGTCATTGTTGTCCTAAACAGTAATAAATAGACTCTTTCTTAATGGCCACATTGGTCCTACAGCAAGCCATATCCTGGCTGGGGGCACAATTTCCCTCCTGGAGTCTCCAAGCCTTTCTTTCCCCTGCAGCAATTTACGAGGTTCTCAGTTCACAGGTGTGGTTTTATTTGCTTAGGCATTTTTATTGCTACCAGGGCCCGTGACCTTTTTTCAAATGATAAGGTTTCTAACTGCCCACTTCTCTCCCCAAATCCTGCCTCAGACCTAATGTTCCTTGATATTACACGCTGTTATTATCAGCCCTTATTGATTGGCTGTCGGTTGTCATCCGAGAGTCCATAAATCCTCCTTTATAAATTAAAAACAGTCAGCGCTGCTTGCCCAGCAAGTAGCAGAAATATTAAAATGCTGGACAGCCAGGCAGGGCTTGTCCATCTGCAAGGGATTCCTGACCACCCATTTGAAGAGGCAAACAGCGGACAGCCTGGACAATAAATGCTTACTTTAATCACTCTGTTTAATAAATCAACAGTAAACTTGGACACACTCAAAATGGCTGACATGGCGGCTAGAGAGATGGCTCAGTGGTTAGGAGTGCTTACAGCACCCATGCTGGGCAACTTAAAACTGCCTGTAACTCCAGCTCCAGGGATCTGGCACCTTCTTCTGGCCTCAGTGGGCACTTCACTCACATGCAAATGCACATACATGCACACACATGCACATAATTAAAAATAAAGCAAATCTTTATAAAATTGTGAACATGGCTGTGAGTTATACCCTATTACTATTAGCTGGCTACCTCACTCTATTGCCAGAGCACTTGAGTTCTGTGTATAGCCAAAGAAATCAAGGCCTAATTAAAAAAGGGTGCTGAGGCTGGAGACTTTGCCTGGTATATACTTGGCACTTGAGAGCCATGATAGGTTTAAGAGGGAGTGACAAGTTGGAAATGCTGAGTTGGAAGGCATCTTAGTTAGGGTCTCTATTGTTGTGATTAAAGTCACCACGACCAAAAGCAATTTGGGGAGGAAAGGGTTGATTTCTGCTTACAACTCTCAGGGCCTACTCTGTCACTGAAGGAAGTCAGGTTTTATTAAATTCAGGGCAGGAACCTAGAGGCAGGAGCTGATGCAGAGGCCATGGAGGAATACTGCTTACTGACTTGCTCCTCATGGTTTGCTTAGCATTCTTTCTTATAGCATCTGGGACCCACCAGCCCAGACATGGCACCACCCACATAAATCACTAATTAAGAAAATGCACCACAGACAACTGTTATGGAGGTATGCCCTCAGTTGAGAGTCCCTCTTCCCAAATGATCTAGCGTGTGCGTGTCAAGTAGGCATAAAAAGAGCCAGCACCGAGGAGACATCCATTAGTGGAGTACAGGCGAGAGGAGAGGGGCCTAAAGAAAGCAGCTACATGGAAAGTCCAAAGAACAATAATCTGCCTGGAAAGTGACAGATTCTCCCTGCCCTGAGGTGGGCAGTGAGAAGGGACTCGGGTGTGCATTTGGGAGGTACATTGTTCTTGCAAATCAGATCACATGTGGGCCGGGGAGGTGGTTTCAATTGGTAAAGATATAAACTAGATTTCCAAAACTTATGTTAAAAAAAAAAAAAAAAGCCAGCTGTGCTGTCATGTGATTGCAATCCCAGCCCCAGAGAGGCAGAGATGGAAGGTGAGAACAGGTACCTAAGGTTGTTCTCTGACCTCCACATGCAAACCGGCACGCTCATGCAAACCCGCATGTCCACTGCCACACATATCACACACACATACATCTCACACACACACATGCACAAAGACTATAAAAAAGAAAACTCCTTTGTCATTCCAACTCCTGTTTGGAGCTGGGAGCCATCCCTGTGCAGGTACAGCTGGAAGCATGGTCTTTCCACTGGTGCAGGGGTGCAATTCTGTAACTTACAGAGGCAGGGGGGTGGCTGTTAGAGGGGCCACTAGCAGCTTCTCTCCCTTTCCAAGGTGACTTCTAGTGATGGGTCACCCCTGTGGGCTACACGGTTTCTAGATATGAGCTTGCAGAGAAGACTAAGGCTTGGTATGGTAGGGGGCGGGGGCATGGGTTGGGGGGCTGGAGGGGCTTGGGTTGCTTCCTAGTCACCTGTGTTGGAATAAGCAGGGACTTCAAGTACACAGCCCCTCTTGGTCATGACTTCCACTTAGCCTGCCCTGCAAACCCTGGAGCTTAGTCCTAGACACAGGAGGGTTATGTGAGCAATAGCTGAGGCATGTTTCCTTTGCAGCTAGGAGGTCACTTAGTGTCCCTGGAGTGTCCTACAGCTGTTGGCGCTGTGTGCTGAAAAGGCTTGGAGTAGGTCCTCCAGGCAGAAATTGGGGGAAATTAAAATGCTTGCATATTAAAAGAGAAAAGAATAACTCATAAAATTAATTGTCAGCTTCATTTGGGAAATCATGGGCGTGTATGGAAACATAATTCGGCAGTCAATCTGGAGACACTGAAGGAGGCCAGAGATGGTGGAATTTCAGCCAATCAGGGCCTGGCTCCCTCTCCCTTCAAAAAGGCTCAGGAAAGCATCCTGCACTCTACAGGGGTCACTGGGGAAAGTACATGTAGCTTATGTGGCCATTTGCTGGATGTGGGGACTCTGGTATGATCTCAAGGAGGAAAAGGGGGCAGGGTGCTCACAAGCTGCCTGCCAGCACCAGCAGCCAAGTCCAACAACAACACACTGTCTCCCCCCAGGTCCTTCTTGGGCATGCATTATTATTATTATTATTATTATTATTATTATTATTATTATATCTCAAACATGTGTTTCCTTCCATGAAGCCCCTTAGGGAAGGTAAGCAAGTTATTCCCACCCCAGGTGGAACCCAATATGGTGCCGAGCCCTGAAGTAATTGAATCCACCACTCACCTGCCACATACCCCAGGCTCTTCTGTTACTGAATTATGTCGGGTTGCATGGTACACAGTGTGCTGTGCCCATCTGGCTCATTGTGGGTTTTTTTCCCCTTTGCATATCTATGTGTGTGTGGTGTGCATGCATGTGTGCATGCATATTCAAATGTGTGTGAGTCCAGAATGGGGGGTTCGCTTGTGTTTGTGTTTGGAATTTGACTTAAGATGTCTTCCCTAATTGCTCTCCACCTTATTTACTGAGCAGGATCTCTGGCTGAACCTGGACCTCACCAAGTCCACCTAGTCTAGCTAGCCAGCTTGTCCTAGGGACCACCTGTCTTGGCCTCCTGAGTGCTGGGTTTGCAGGAGGTCACCACACGTGCCTGGATTTTTTTATGTGGGTCTTGGGGAAACAAATTCTGATCCTCACATTCACAGGAGAAACTTTATTCACTGAGCCATCTCTACGGCTCCTTCTTAGCAGGTTCAAGACCCGGAATGGTGCCCTAAGCACACAGGGTTGCCAGAGAAGAACTTTCTAACTTCTGTAACGCCCCCTGTCAGGCTTCCATCCACCACCCCAATACCTTCTCCATCAATCTCATCTAATAGATTTCATAGCTGTGCCTCCCTGACCTTCTCTGCTGGAAGCATTTTAAATAGGACGTATTAACTTACAAATTGAGCATCGCTGCTCTGATATGGTTTGAGCCAAGTGAACTTTCCAAGGGGTCAGAGGGAAGGTTGGCTGCTCTGTAGAAGTGTAGGGCCCCAGAACCACAGCTCACTGGGAGCTGCCTGTCAGATTTCCATCATGATGACCCAAAAGATGGTGGAAAGGAACTCGCATTTCATAGCGCTCCCAGAAATCAATAACACTTTCGGTTTCCAGAGAGGGAAAAAAGCACCGTGTGTAGCTGCTTCTGTGGTTGAAATGCTTGGTGTAATTAGAAGCATTTCTCTTCTGCCACTGTCTGCTTCAGCAACTTTCTAATCGTGTAGGAGAGGTAAAGGACCGAGTCATCAAAAGCCAGCTGAGGGTCCTGTGTGAGTGACACTGGCTCGGTGTTTGGCTTCCACCGTGGTGTGGTTTGGAACGGTTCAATAGCCTTGAAAGACTGGGGAAGGGATGATATGTGACTATGAAGTTCTCAGTGAGTGTGTGTGTGTGTGTGTGTGTGTGTGTGACTTGGATTCACACACATGAATGTAATCCAACATCTGGGAAGATGGTTCAGTGGGTCAAGTGAGGGCCTGAGCTTGGATTCCTAGAAGCCACATAAGAAGCCAAGCATGGTAACACACACCTGAAGTCCCACCACTAGGGAGGTGGGTACAGGAAGAGCCAAGGGGCTTGCTGGCCAGCCAGTGCAGCCAAATCAGTGAGTTCCAGGTTTAGTGAGAGACCCTGCCTCAAAAAAATAAGGTGGGGGTCTAGGAAGATGATGAAGTAGGTGAAGTGTTTGTTGCGTAATTCTGACATCCTGAATTCAGACCCCCAGGGCCCCCAAAAAAGCCAGACACAGCAGCACCAGCGTCTCTAATCTCAGTACGCTTGTGCCAAGAGGTGAGAGGCAGAGGCAGAAGAAGTGGCCGGTGGCATTCAAGCAGCAATGCACAACAGAGGTGGGAGGCGATGACTGACACCAGGTCGTCTTCTTACTTCCACGCATGTGCTGTGACATGCACACACCTGTACTCACACACACTCATACTCATAAATGCACACTATATATGTATATACATATATACATATACTATATATACATATATATTCTATACATATCACATATGCCATGGCATGCACACCCTCGTACTCACACACACACACTCATACATGCATATTCATTATACATTATAATATATATGTATATATATGTGTGTGTTCCACACATGTGCCATGGCATACACACACTCATACTCAAACACATACACTCATATATGCACATACATTATACATGATAATATATATATATATATACATCCATACAAATGTAATAGATTACAGTTATATCCCCCAGACAAACTCATGTAGATTACCAGACTCCTTCTATCCATTTTAAAAAACACATCCATTAAGACGCAGATGTTGATTTTTCTATCAAGGGTCCAAAGACGAATTATACAATAAATCACCACTTGGAGTGTACCAATGTTTCCCCTGCTTTTATTTCTTTTATCATTTTTCTTTTCATAACAGGTATGTTTGTGCTATCATGATTCATTCTAGTCTCAGAACATTACCTCGTAATGAAGGAGAAATATTTTATATTTTAAAAGAAATGGAGAAAAAAACATTTGGTTATCCACATTTTGAGAACATTAGCAAAGCTCCTAAGTGCTCACTTGGGCTTTGAAAGGTTTTCTAAAGTAAGGATTATAAATGAACACTCGTTTGCAAAGCCCCATTCTGATCCCCTCTTGGGAAATTCTCACGGTGGCATTAAATGACATTGCACAAAAGATTTGTTTCCCAATCCCAGAGATGCTCTAACCTCAGGCTCTCCCTTCTCAACAGCACAACGTTCCCAATTCTTCCAGCTTTACCCAAAACACTAAAATCCAAGCAGGGTAGAAGCAGGCTAATCTACTGGGTGAGGGCTTAATGTGGTCTCCTGGAGTTTGCAGGGACGGAGAGGCTCGCTTGGTGGTGTTTTCGGGGAAGACACTCTACCGGCATCCCTTATCTTGGCTGTGCTTTTCTGCTCATTACCTGATTTCATTTACCGTCTATTAATAGACCCTGAGACCACATGCCTCCCTGTTTTACAGAGGAAAATAAACAGAAGCTCAGAGAGATGACTGTCGTTCCCCCAGATCATGTAGCTACAAAACGCTGGAAAAGACTAGAACGTAAAAGTCGCTCAGCTCGCCTCCCAGACTAGGTCTTTACTGGAATGCTCTGCTATTGCTAGAATTTGCTGTTCATTTTTTTACATTCTGCATATATCAAGCCTGGTGGAAATGGCTCTCAGGTTTTCTCTGTAGCTTGTATATGAAATAAAAAGAAAACAGATGTCTTCTCCCTCACACTCATATGACAGGTGGCTGTGCAGTGAGTGGCCACTGGAAATTTTTCACTGCAATGTACAATAAGAAATCTGTTTTATACACACACAAGCCCATATACACACACTCTCACATACACATTCAGACACACACGTACACGCACATGCATGAAACAAAAACAGTTACTTCACCAGGCTCTTTGATAGTTTCTGTCCTATTTGGTTCTGCTCAGTCTCTTTAGAAATGCTGCTATGTCATTTAGAAATGACTCCATGGGTAAAGGACCAGAGTTCAAACCCCCTGCACCTACACACAAAAAAGCCAGGCATGTTGGTATACACCTAGAATCCCAGCACTGGAGAGGCAGAGACGGGAGGATCCCTGGGGCTTGCTGGACAGCCATTCTACCTGAATCAGGAGCTCCAGGTTCTAGGAGGGGGGGCACCCTGGCTCAAAAATAAGATGGAAAGTCAGGTGTGGTAGTGGCACAAACCTTAAACCCCAGCACTCAAAAAGCAGAGGCAAAGGCAGGCAGATCTCTGTGAGTTCAAAGCCACCCTGGTCTGTACAGAGAGTCGAGGCCAGCCAGCAATACACAGTGAGGTCCCACCTAAATAAATAAATAAGATGAGAATGACTGAGGAATACACCCAACGTGGACTTCAGATTCATTATACATAAATACACAAACACACGCACGAGTAATGAGGCCACTGAATTGATTTCCTGATCCACCAATCATTTGTATCCTACAGTTTAAAGAATGATGATTTTGAGCAGTGTTGGTGTCCGTCTGATTTGACTGCCAACTCTTTTGAAAACTGCTCCCACTGGAGTTAGGATTCATCAGGATTTGGGTGGTAACTATCCCCAGCTATAAGTCAAACGTGGGTGTGGGCAGAGCCCCTGAGCTTAGGCACAGAGTATGGAGGGGGTTTGGAGCGTGGGTTCCAGCATCCGTATCCTGCAGCCGACCTTGTAGGAGAGTAGCTAGTCTTCAGCTTGTCCTTCAGCTTCAGGTACGAAATCCACAGGAGTGGTGAACTCCACTTACTGTGGCTGTCACTTCATTTTATGATTTATAGATGTGTTTCCTTCTAGCCTAGGAACTCTGTGAAGAACTGTGTCTGAGTGGTCTCTTTTGTATCTCTGTCCTCAAGTCCAAGTCCAGCTCCCGACACATCAACAAGCAAAGCATAAAGGGATGGCTGATTGAGACTAGACACTGTTGGTTTATGTTACACTGCTCCACTGTGCCCAGGCAGCCTCCGTGTTCAACCCCACGCCTGCCTTCCAACCTGGCTCTTCTTGCTTCTCAAGAATTTAAGGGCAGGGACGTTTGAGCGCTGCCACAAGTGTGATTTCTGTTTGATTTTATAAGAGCCCAAAGTTAAGAGATTTTGAGTTTATAGAGAGACCTGGGGCTTTTAAAGCATTGGAATTTTTAGAGAATGGGACTTTAAAAGTTGCGTTCTATATTGTCATATTAACATGAGATCTTGGGGACAAAAATGAAAGGCAAGGTCACAGTTTAGCAGTGAATATGTTTGTGTTTCAAACCCACAGGAGTAGAATGTCCTGGTTATGTTTTGTGGTTGGTTTGATACAATTTAGAGTCACCTAGGAAGAGGTTCTCAATTGGAGAATTGTCAATTGAAGAATTTCCTGGATCAGCTTGACCTGTGGTCATGTCTGTGAGAGATTGCTTTTCATTGGTGATTGATGTGGGAGCACACAGCCCACTGGGTAGTACCATTCTTAGCAAGGTGGGTCATCTGAGCTGTATAAAGAAAGCTGCCTGAGGGCTGGAGAGATGACTCAGTGCTTAAGAGCACTGGGTGCTCTTCAAGAGAGCCTCGGTTCAATTCCCAGCATCTACATTGTAGTTCATAACCGTCTGTAACTCCAGTGCTAGTGGATCCAATGCCCTGTCTGGCCTTTGAGGGCAATGCACATATGTATTACATAGTTGTACATGCAAATGAAAACACCCAAGCACATGAAAAAGTTAATATGAAGCTAGCTGAGCACAAGCCTGTAAGCTAGCTAGTAAGCAGTGTTCTTCTGTGACTTCTGTTTCAAATTCCTGCCTCAAATTTCTCCCCTGGTGGACTGTGAGACCTGAAAGTATAAGATGAAGTAAAACCTTCCTTCTCCTAAGTTGTTTCTGTTCAGAGTGTTTCATCACAGCAGCAGAAAGCAAACTAGAATAGAAATTGGTACCAAGAGTGGGTATGCTCTACATCCTGTCTTCCCAAAGCACAGCCTCCCAGAGCCTCACACAGGAGCCACCCCACACAGGAGCCAGAGCTCAGAGCTTTTCTTCCCATGCTCAGCTGGAAATGCCCCTGCAGGGCAGAGGCCTGCACTCTCCCTGGAGGCTTTATCCTGTGTGACCAGGAGATGCACTGCTCCGTGTTGCAGAGAGCTTAAGGCGGTGGCCTGATCCCAAATGTACCAGTAAGCAAGTGTGTGTGGAAATGCAGCTCAGCCCAAGGCTGGCATGGAGAGTGGGTCACACAGGGAACCATAAGGAAGCTTGTATGTCAACTTGACACAAAGCAGGGTCATCTGGGAAGAGGGAATCTTAAGAAAACACTTCCGTAGGGTTTGCCTCAAGACAAGTCTGTAGATGACGTTTTCTTGACTGGTGATTGGTGTGTGAGGGGCCGATCCATTGCAGGTCTCCGCCTGGGCAGGTGGACCTGAGGTACATAAGAAATCAAACTGTGCAAGTCAGGGGAGCAAGCCAGTAAGCAGCACTCCTCCATAGCCTCTGCTTCAGTTCCTGGTTCAGGGTTCCTGCCTTCCTTGAGTTCCTGTCCAAACTTCCTTTGATGATGGATTACAGTGTGAATGAAACAAACCTTGAGTGACTTATGGTCATGGTGTTTTATCACAAAAACAGAAACCCTAACCAAGATGGGAAGCTTGAAGCATGAAGCATGCCACTTCCTTCACATTTTATAACATGTTCTTTGACAATTTTGTATACTGATCATATTCACCCCATTGCCCTCTCTTACCCCTCCTGCTCCTTCCAGATCACTTCTTCCCGATACACCCTCATCCCACTACTACTGTCATGACTTGTTTTGTGATCCACTAGTTTATGTAGGGTCACTTGTATGAACACAGGCAGGGGGTTATGTACTGGAGCATGGTAACTTAACAGTAGCTGCACCACTAAGGAACGATGCTCATTCATCAAGTCAGCAGTAGGAAAGTTGTACACACACGCACACACACACGTACACACACACACACACACACACACACACACACACACACACACACACCCCACGACTCTATCACTGCCTCTCTTACCTGAACTTGTCATCCTCACAGTATAGAGTCAAACAGGGCACACTGGGAATAATTAGGATGCTCTTCTCCTGTTTCTCCTTTTCAAGGTTGTGTCTGGGAAGTAGTTCCTTGTCCTGCTCCATTGCAGGTTTGTTACCTACCACGTTATCTACCAGGTGTTCCATCTTCCCATCATCTCTGGGTGAATCTTACATGTAGTCACTGTTCACTTTACATGGGATTATTATTTTGTATGTGTACACGCAGGCCACCCTGTATGCCACAGTGACTGTAGCAGGTTCCTCCCTAGGCCTATAATTTCCCCAGCTATGGGCTTTGACCAGGCTCACAGTACCAGGTGTGATTCCCTCCCTTAGAGTGAACCGCAAGTCCAGGAAGAGTCATGCCACTGTTGTACCAATGGGGACATCTTGTTTGGCAGGTTGGTATTGTAACATGCAGGGTCCACTGGTGGGGTTCCCTCCCCAGTGGCCTAGGCAACACCTTTCGGCACTAAGAAAGCTAACCTGAGGGAAGAGGGAAGCTTCATTAAGAATTGAGGAAAAATAAGTTTAGAAAGAGACACACGGAACTTGTAAGGTGTTATTTCCTTATAAAGCCTGTAAAAACAAAAATGCTCAAGAGTATTTGTGAGAGATTTGTTGCCCTTGTGATGTGCTTGAGATGTTTAATGAAGTGTGAACATTCGGGTGTATCGGAAACTGCGAGAAACAAACAAGGCAGGATTCAGCTGTAGCCCAGAATGACCTGGAATTAACGATAACAGCCAGCATATAGATTGTAATATGTACATCCACCTGCTAGCGGGCAGCCAGTAATTCTCGCATTTAATGAGCTCCCGTCTCCTGTCTAAAGGCATATGCATTTCATTCAGCCAGGGTACTAGGAGAAACAAATACACTCGAATCCACATTAAGGTCAGAGGGATACCTCTGTCCCTGGTGTTATAAATTGGATCCTTTTAGGGTAGGGAGAAAAGGGCATGCCATTGTGGCAGATGCCCACACCACCTTGCATGGGATTGCAAAACTGCCAGAAGCAGCTCCTGGCCAGCCCCTTTCTGCAGTGGAGCTGCAATGAGCTCTTACCTTAAACATAATCGGAATGAGGAGAGTCATCCCTGGGCAGAATGGTCCCCGAGCCAGACAGAGGAGATGATATCCTGCCTTCCAGAAGGGATCCTCATAGGACACGGCCCCATGCAGGAGCCTGAGCTCAGAGACTTTCGTCCCCTGAAGTGCTGACTATGTGGTCTGCTGCTCCCTAAAGAATAACGTGGCATGGGCTGAGGCTGTGACTCAGTAGAGTGCTTGCCTAGCATGCAAAAAGCTCTGAGTTCCATCCCCAGCATGGTGTAGGACAGGCATAGTGGTGCGAGCCTACGGAGGCAGGGGGATCAGAAATCCAAAGTCATCCTTGGATACATAGTAAGTTCAAGGCTAGCCTAGGCTACATGAGGTTCTGTCTCAGAGACAAACAAGCAAACAACTAAGCAAACACCAACAATAAGAATTGTATGTACCACAGTCCCCACCAGGAGAACTGACATTGCTCTTGAGGGTAATGACAGAAGAAATGAGGACATTTTCATCCTGTTAATACCTACAATTTCATGGTTTATCTGTAACAGATGAGGTAGTGTTATCTTAATAATACACTGGGCATGTTAGAATATAAAAATCACGTTGGACAGTGAGCCATAATTTCACCCTGTGCTGAATTCAGCCAGTGCTGCCGCATCTCCGAGGGCTCCTCTGTATTGCCGAGCTGAGTGGCAGGTCTCATAGGAGAAGGTGAGCAGGATACAGAAGTCTGCCTTCTTACTACAGAGGCCTGAGGCCTGTCCTCCTGCCCACAAAACCTCCCAACTTTCTCCTCCATAGTGTGACTGGAACTTTATGTCACTCATCTTGCGCCCCAGTTATGGAGATTCATGTCAGCCCAGCTGTCCTTCGTTTTTTAAATATTTTAAAATTATGTGTATGTATGTGTGGGTGGGTGAGTCTGTGCATGTGTGCAATGCCCGTGGAGGCCAGAAGAGGACACTGGAACCCCAGAGCTGGAGTTCCAGACTGCTGTGATCCACCTGATAGGAATGCTGGGAACTGAACCAGGTTTTCTTGCAAGAGCCTCAAGCACTGTTACCCAAAGAGGCATCTCTCCAGCCCGAGGTTTCTTTTATTAGCCTTTTGTCCCTGCCTTTCTTCTTTTTTTCCTTCCTCCTCCCATGCTGTGTCACTACTGTGACTGACAAGTGACTTAAAGGAAGTTTCTGTCAGGCCCGTGGTTTGAGGAGATACAGTCCATCATGGCAGCGGAGTGGCTCTCAGTTGTGGCGAAAGGAACAGTCTCTCCTTGTTCACATCTTGGCAGAGCAGGAAACCAAAGGAATAGGAAGTGGGCCTGGCCTACAAGCCTCCAGCCCACCCCTAGTGGCCATTTCTTCCATGGAGGCTCCATCCCATAATGCTTGCGCAACTTCCCAAAACAGAACCAGCAGCTGGGGACCATGTGTTCAAACTCAGGAGCATGAAAGACATTTTTCATCCAAACCACAGTCCTGGGGGTTGAGCCCAGGGCCTCGTGCATGCTGGGCAAGTGGATTTGACCATTGTTTTTAAACTACGTCCACCATTGGTGTAGACTGATACAGATGAAAAGGAAGGGACTCTTAGTGACAGCCAGCACTGACTGGAGGGTGTCTCAAATGAGCTTTGTTATCTTCACTTGTTGCAACCTGACTTACAGGCTAGATCAAGGGTGAAAACACAGCTCACGTGACCTGCAGGGAGCGTCTGACCTGGTGTTGTGATCGAAGGTCCTGCAGGGAGCGGTTGGCTTGCCTGCTCAAGAACGAGGGAGCCATGTGGGTTTTCTCTGTTACATAGTTCTGCTGTATCTAGAGATAGGATATAAGGAAGAACTGAGGGAGGGAGGGAGGGAGGGAGGGAGGGAGGGAGGGAGGGAGGGAGGGAGGGAGGGAGGGACAAAAATGGGGAGAGGAAAGGAAAGAAGGCTGAAATAAGGATGGAAAGAAAGGAGGGAGAGGGGGAGAAGGAAAAAGGAAGAGAGGAAGGCAGAAAAGAGGGAGGGGTGGTAGAATATAATTGGGACAAGGGCTTCAGACAGTATCCTCAAAGATGGTCCCCAAACCAGTGACTCCCTAGAGCAGTGGTTCTCAACCTTTCTAAGGCCACAACACTTTGATACAGTTCCTCATGTGGTGACCCCCACCCATAAAGTTAATTTGTTGCTACTTCATAACTGTAATTTTGCTATTGTTATGCATCATAATATAAATATATGATATGTAGGATATCTGATATTTGAGCCCTGTGAAAAGATCATTCCACCATTCCCCCGACCCAAAAAAGGGGTTGAGATACACTGCCCTAGGTTCTTCTTAAATCTGCATTTTCTGGCCAGAGCTACCAGAATCTGCACCTCTGAGGCAGGGCCTAGCCTGTTGTGTTTCATTCCGCCTCTGGTTGACTCTGGTACATGCTTTAACTTGGAGGACCCCCTTCAGAGGCCCAGAGTAGAGGAATGTCGTTCCACGGGACTAGAACCTCACCCTGACTGACAGCTCTAAGGAGAACCTCTACCGCTAGAGGACTGGCCAAGCCATAGCCCACCACACACACTACTCCTGGACTGTGACTACAGAAAAGTGCTGCTGCCGGGAGGGGCCATCGCTGTTTCCCAAAACCCCAGTTTCCCAAGATCCACTCACAGCTTTGGATCAAATCGGTGCGGAAGTGGGTTAAGCTGCTTGCACCAAGGTGAACCAGCAAAAGTGTGCACATGTGCATTTGGGATGGTTACTGAACTTGCTTTTAGTCTTTAGCACTTCGGAAGAAGTGACCAAGGACAGACTGGCTCCTTTCAAGTCAAACAAGGAGCTCTTTCTGTCAACCTTGTTCCCTGGCTTTGATCTGCCTCCCTGTTGAGAAGATTAAAACCATCACTGCTGACAGTGGATGGAGAACAATGCGGAAAGGCTCAGAGGAGGGACCTGGGGAGATGGCTCGGCTCTGTCAGTAAAGTGCCCACTGGGCAAGCAGGAGGACCTGGGTTCCATCCCCAGAATGCACATCTTAAAAAAGCCACCGTGGGGACACAATGCCTGTAACCGCAGCACTGGGGAGGTGAAGACAGGTGGGTCCCTGGGGCTCACTGGCCAGCCAGCCTAGCCTACTCGGCCAGTTCCAGGTCCCAGTGAGGGACCTCGCTTCAAAAGACAAGATGGAAGACGCCTGAGGAATGACATCTGCAGTTAAGAAATCCACTGGCATATAAACGCCTCTGCACTCACGTGAACATGTACATACACAGACACACATATGAACACACACACACACAGCCTCCACAGAGCACATTCAACAGAAACATAGGGGACAGTGAGGAAATGTGAGGCTCTGGGCACGTGGTTGAGGGCAGACTTTGAGCTTCTCCAGAAAGAAAGCAGCCTGGAGTCTCGGGAGGCAGCGGCATCCAGAACCCTGTCTGTGTCATTCAGAGTGTCACCCTGTCATCTTAGTTACTCTTCCATTGCTGTGATAAAGCATGACCAAGGCCACATAGAGAAGGGAGGGTTTGCTTGTGGCCCCAGAGGCTTAGGATCCATCACCATCAGAATGTGCAGTGTGGCAGCAGACGAGGCAGGCCCGGTGCTGGAGCAGCCGTTAAGAGCTCACATCTCCATCCACAAACAGGAAACTGAGAGAGCTAACTAGAAATGGAGCCTGAGTCTTCTGAAACCCCTAAGCCCATCCCCAATGACATGCTTCCTTCAGCAAGACTACAGCTCCTAATGCTCTCTAAATAGTCACCAACTGGGGACCATGTGTTCAATGGCAGAGACTCACAAGGGACGTCCCATTCAAACCACGACACGGTCCTACCGACCTGCTTCCTTTATGGGCAAGGTTACTACACTGGTAGACCCATATTCCTTCTGGGACCCTAATTTCATTCATTCACTCATTAATTCATCTGTAAGCACCCTGCAGATAAGATGAAGTAGAGACTGGGTGGCAAGTATTTAGATGAATTCCCATGTTGAACGATGCCCTAAGAGCCACTGGCTTGATGGATTAACACTTAGAACATAACTCTGGCGGCAACATCCGACGTTCATTTTTGGCCAGCAACTCAGAGGAAATGGAGACCATCTGAGGACTGTGAGGGTCACAGCTGAAGTGTCTGTCCTCAATCCCACCCCAGAGTCAGAAGTCAAAAATGAATTACTTTGTTAGATTCATGGTGGAAATGGGGAAATGTGCTGTAGCGGAGTAACTTGAAATGTCACAGTTAGATGTGATGGTGTCGCTGGGGATGGGGAGACCTGCCTTGATCACAGTCACTATCTATTATGTCAACTCTGCCTGACAAGGCACGAACCAATATCTACCTATCCCACAAGCATGCCAGCAACAGGCCAAAGTAATTATCCCACCCTAGTCTAGCTTGGGGAACTGATAAATTGATTAGGTTTACTAACAGAACGTGGGTGAGGGGTCACTTACAGGATCATGGCGGGCCCCAGAGCAGCCACACCACTCAAAAATCTACCCCACTATAGGTGACAGCTTCCCTATAGCTGCGTAAGTGGGGTGATCTGATGCCTTCAATCACCCTTCCACACTTTATATGTAGCTCCTCCTGTGACCCAGGACCATGTGCAGCTAGGTGGGATAGAGTTGTGTACATCTGGGAGGAGGCTGCAGCAGAGAGTGGCCAGAATCTCACATGAGGGGTAATAGCCTTCCCACCCCACTCCCTACAAGGGAATGCCAACTGGCCCCATCTAGAACATCTTTTGGGAGTCACAGCTGCTCTGATACAGATGTGATGGTTCCACAACTCCATCAAAAGACTTGGGAGTTGTAGACCTAAGGGTACCTTTGACCCTGATCCTAACCTCCCTTAGAAAAGGACAAGTTTGCTGATCAGCTGATCACCATGCTGTGCCACCCTGGTGGCTCAATGATGCCTTATGGAGTATGGAAGTCAGCTCATGGTGGCATAGGGATGACGGAAAAAAACCCAGTTCCTCAGAGGGGAGCTTGAGCGAGCAGTGAGCATGAGACAAGGCCCGGCATGGCAGCCCCAGGCTAGAGGTTTGAGAATTGGAAATAGCCTCCTTGCTGTGTGTACCTGTGAGTAATGAGTGCCCAGGAGACAAAGTTGGGGGGGGGGGAACCTTTAGGATATACAGCAGAGAATAAACTGGATGTGGCAATGTTCACCTGTAATCCCAACATTCAGGAGGTGGAGGCAGGAGGATCAAGGCCAGTCTGGGCTACATAAGACTTGTCTCAAAAAAACATTACAATATACTGCAGAAGAGCAAAGGGGCTTGTGGGCTAAGGAAGCTGTGTCTAAGGAGTTACACTGGGGGTGCTGAGTGGAGCTGCTATGGACTCCTGAATGAGAACTTGGGGTGGGGTAGGAGTCCCTACAATGCCTCCTTCTCCAGTCCGCAAAACTGTTTGGATATCCTCAGCAGGGCAGCTTGTTTCTCTGACTCTGAATGCACAGGAGTGGCATTATTTGCCAGAGTCTGGTTATTGTCACTTTGTGAGACAGCCCAACACCACAGTGCTTAGTAGCATCCATATTGGAGTTTTATTTTAAATTTAGCAGTTTTTACTTAACGATCTGTCTCAGGAATGACCCCTCCTTAGGATCACTCCTAAGGAAATCCCTGCTTCCCTTCTTGGCAGCATGTAGCATTCAGAGTCCTAAACATTTGCTTCTCTCACTGAACTCTCAGCTCCATGAAGGCTGGAACCTTGAATCTTTACATTAACGTAGAGAGGACCTATCTGAGTGGCAAGAGGCCACCGTACATGGGTCAGAGACATGTATAGACACATAGCTATGAACATGCAGGTGTGTGTGTGTGTGTGTGTGTGTGTGTGCATGCATACATGCATGCTCAGATGCATATGTACGTAGATGTGCACATGGTACACAAGCATGCAATTACCAGAGATGAAATTGAGTTCATTACATGTAAATCAAAGTCTGAAGTTGAAATAAGTTTTCTGGGAGATTCTAACTTAGCCATTGACCTAATGGATTTTCCTATGGAAATCAGTTTGTAATCTCACATCATTGGTTTGGGGGAAGAAGGCCAGTTGGTTGCAGTACTGCTTGCCACAGGACACTGGTAGAGTGTACACCCCTATCACCTCTTCTTTTCTATGAATACTTAGTGTACAGCCGCTCACCGTGTGCAGGCTTAGGTCTTAGAATGTCAGAGCTACAGTCCTCACATTGGCTTTTTTCATTTATTCGCCCGCAATGCCTGCATAGAGCTCGAAATGTGACTTCTCCAGCTTCAAAGTTCAGAGTAGCTGGAAGCAAGGTATGCCATATGCTATATGGCATTGGTGTCCCATAGCCCACATGACCCATCCCAGGCACCATGGAGGACCACTCGGCCCTGTCCAGCCTCTTCTTCCTTTACCTGGAGAAACCCTACCTCTGGTGGCAGTCACAGCCACTGTCTTCATCCCCGCAGACACGTCCATGCCCCCTGCCCCACCCTTCACTCCATCGAAAGCTACTCCTCTGGCTCTGCCTTTCCCCCATTAGCTACCTTAGCCAAGTGCCCCGACATGGCACAGCTTGTTGTGTTTGGGTCTGTGAACAGGGATGGTTACACAGGGGGTGGGTCATGTGCAGTTTAACACTGAGAACAAACCCAGGTCTGAGCAGAGTGAAATGCTGCCCTCATGTAGACCAGGCTGGCCTCGAACTCACAGAGATCCACCTCTCTCCCAAGTGCTGGATTAAAGGCATACCCCACCGTGCCCCACCCGCCCCCTCTGTTTCTTCAGCATAAACCAGAAAAGAGCCTAACACCTGCCACCTCAGCAGGCTGAGTTCGCTTCAAGGACTGCCCTTTGGAGTACAGATCTTGAGGAAATGTCCTCACTGGTCTTACTTTGAGCAGCAGGAGGTGGCAGCTTCCATCAGGAAGTCTGAGAGGAGTGCTAGGCTGGAAGGCAGCCAGCTCTGCAAAATACAGGGTGCAGCCCTCACCCTTCCAGAGCTATGGACCAAAGCCTGTCTGTTCTCCAGATGGGCCAGGATGAAGTCATCTCATTGATGAAGACCTCTTCTGCCACAGCCATTCTCTCCTTTGAAAGCACTGCCTGGAAGGACTTACTGGCTATAGCTCTTTTCTTGTCCTTCTTGAGGGAATTTTTAGTTCCATTGTCCTCAAATATATGAGTCATTTCTAATGACAATGATTAAGAGAAAAAGAAGCCAAGGATCTGGGAACACAAAAAACCCAGAAGAATGGGTGATGTTTTAATAAAGCCCAGGGTGACACAGGCGTCCATCCAGGACTGTGGATAGAGAGGCAGAGCCAGCATGTGGGATGCTGTGGCTCCGGAGGCAGGTAGCTCGGGTGAAAGGATTGTTTTATTTGGTTCCTTATTTTACTATGACTCAAGATTTTGTGTAATGAGGAGAAAAGGTGTACATGTGAGGGCTCTCCAGAGGAACAGAAGCAACAGAAGAAATGTATATGACAAAAGGCATTTCTGCACACTGAAGAGGCTCACAACCAGTAGCCACCTAGCCCATGAAGATGGAGGACTCAGCGGTCCTCACCTGTCACTGAAGGCCTGAAGGATTCCTGGAGAACATCTGGTCTCTAGTTCTGTTGGAAGGACAAATAACTGGGTTCTGATGTCAGCAAGGGTGGGCTAGAGCATTGGTGGAGGCGGCCGCAGAGTAGATGCACTCACCAGCAAGAAGTGAAGGTAGGCAGGCAAAAACAGCAGCCTTTCCCTCACATGTCTTTAGGTCTGGGTGGCCTCCAGAAGATGTCCACCCTGGATCTTCCCTCATCTTATTAATTCTTCAAGGACATGTCCTCACAGACTTACCTAGAGGTGTGTTTCTTAGTTCATCCCAGATACATTTGACAACCAAAATTAACCTTCACAGACCGGAAGCAATTTCCTTGTTGGCTCAACCAAGGGAAGTCCTCCCTAGTGCTTGATGCTCTGAGTCCTCCAAGGCTTGGAGAGGTCCTGACTGTGGGATGAAGGACAAGACTTCCCCACCTGACAGGGATTCAAAGTGAAGGTGCAGACACCATCTTGAAACTTCAGGAAATGACTCTTACTTAAACGATGCCAAACGCATTTATGGAACATCTGCTCCCTGGCTTATTTTAGAGAGGGGAACATGTGGCAGGAAAGCATGCCGGAACGCACAGGCAGTAACTGGGGCTGATGGAATGCTGGAGCCGAGTCACCCAGACTGCCGTGGAGAATGGAGCTGAGGGAGTCCCATTTCCATCGCAGGGACAGAAACGTGGAGAAAGTTGGCCGAGGGGGGGGGGGTTACTTTGGCTCCTGCTTTCAACCCATGGTAGCTTGACCGTAGTGTTCCTGGGTCATGGTGAGACAGATCACATCGGTGTGGAGTGTGTGGTGGAGCAGAACTGGTCACCTCCTTACAGCAGCCAGGGGAGAAGAGGGGGCAGATAAGAAAGGGAAGGGGAAGTGAAGGTTTAAGAACAGCCTCGGGGATCCCTCCCTTCTAGTGTTACCAGCCTGGCAGAAATAAGTATACTCCAAAGGGACCCTTTAGCGCATGAGCTTTAGGGGGACCCGAGTCCCCAAGTCTTCTTTCCTCACCCTTTGTCCTTCCTCCTTTCCCCTCTTATTTTTTCTTTCAACACATACTGACCTTGTTTCATTTTTATTTTGTTTCCATCTTTCCGTGTGTGTGTGTGTGTGTGTGTGTGTGTGTGTGTGTGTGTGTGTGTGTGTATGTGTGTGTGGTGTGCATATTTTTTACATGCACATGGAGGTCCAAGGTTGATGCTGGCAATCGTTCCCCCACCACTCTTCCACCTTATTCACTGAGGCAGGGCTCTCAATCAAACCCAGAACTCACCAATCGGGCTAGCCTGCTTGCTCTGGGGATCCCCTGTCTCTGCCTGCCAACGCTTGAATACAGGCAAGCTGCCAAGCCCACCCTCCGTTTATATGAATACTTGGAATCCAGACCAGTCCTCATGCTTGCACAGCAAACACTGTAACCACCGAACCGCCTCCCCAGCCCCGCATTGATCTTGTTTCTGTGGCTGCATGCAGAGCAGCACCGAACACAGAGGTCTGAAGCACTAACCACTCTATCGTATGCCTAGATTTTCTGGGTCAGGAATCAGCAGCGCTTTGGACAGGTGGATCCTAGTATTAGAAGTGTCACTCATTCAGTTAAGTGGCAGCTAGAGGTGGCTTCTGGGCTGTGTTGGCAGTGGCAAGGAAAGCTCCCTGAGGACTGCCCACAACAGCACATGTGTAGCTTCTCCAGCACAGAGTCTGTGGACTTCACACATTCCCCCTGCCCCCACAGACTTCCAGAAAGGATGTCCATCCATCCCATCACCATTGTGAACATGAGTCTCTTCTCTAGGGACAGAGGAGATGACTCAGTTGCTGTGCAAGCCTGAGGACCTGAGTTCAGTACCCCAGAACCCATGCTGACCAAAACACCCAACCAGGCTTGATGGCTTGCACTTGTAATCCAAGCTCTCTCTGGTGCCTCAGGGATCAGCCACCTTAGCATCCTGTCTCAAAAAACAGAGTGCCCAGCACCTGAGAAACAACCACATCTTTCCTTCACACACACACACACACGCACACACACACACACACACACACACACACTCATTCACTCACAGAGTCTCTTTTCTCAATGTTTTTATTGCAGAGTTATTGATATGTTTGAGATAACTAGTGCTATAATTTCCCTTCAGTGGTATACAGTGTCACATTTTAGACAAGCGTTTTCAATCCTCAGTCACTACAGTGGTTGATACAGGGTCTCACATGGTCTCAGCTTCCTGGTCCTGCCCCTTTGCATTCAGACCCCATCCTCAGTGGCCGCTTGTCTTCTCTCCTAGGAGTTTGGATGGGCTACCAAGTAGAAGAAGGAATTCAATGTGGAGTCTTTTGAACTGGCTTTTTTCCAGCAGTGCGATGCATGTGATTTGCTGTTTGTTTGGGGACAGGGTTCCATGTAGCCTTACTGTGTAACTGAGGCTTGCCTTGAACTCTTGATTCTCCTACCTCACCCATCCCAAGTACCGGGATTCCAGTACAATGTATTCGGGGGTCACATGTGTTCATATGTGAAAACAGATGGTTCCATTTGTTGCTGGATATGCATTCACCCCATGTGTATTGGTTGTTCTTCCTGTTTCTGTGATTAAAAAAAAAAAAAAAAACTCTGAGAAAAGCAGCTTAAGAAAGGGTTGACTTTGGCTCACAGTTTGAGGGTACCCACCTTCCACCACTGTGGAAGAGGCATGACAACAGTAGTGTGAGGCAGCTGGTCATACTGCATTCACAGTCAGGAAGCAGAGAGGTGAATGCTGGTGCTCAGCTGGCTTTTTCTTTGTTTATCCAGTCGAGGACCCCTGGGATGGCGCTGCCCACATAGAAGTTAGCTCCTCCCACAGCAGTTAACACCGTCTAGAAATTCTCTCCCAGGCCCAGAGGCACCTCTCCCAGGTGATGGTTGATCCTGTCCACTTGATAATCAGTGGTAACTGTCACCCCAGGGGTGTGGCACCATTTGCTCCCCATCCACCAGGGCACTTGGGGTTTGGGGGAGACTAAAGCTGCCATGCACACAGCCTGTGTGGGCTTCAGTTCTGACTCATCTCACGGAAGAACCTGGGGGCACCGTAGCTGCATGTTATCACCTAGTCCAATGACACAGTGGTCTTTCCTAGAAGCTTGAGAGTAACAGGTTTGCCCTGAAGCCTGTGATCCATCCATCCTGAGTTTTCCTACCGGAGTGAGGTCTATCTGGAAGTTCTCTTTACATTTTGGGTATTCTAGTTCCTTTTTTTCCCCCTGTGAATTGAGAATTGCCTTTTCAGTCTATGAAGTGTGTCTGGCTGTGTGTCTGATGGACTCACATTGACTTGTGGACCTCTTTGGGGAACAGTCCCCTTGCCTGCCTGATCTTCCAATCCATCAGTATTCTCCCAGGCTGTTTAGAGTTTGTATTTAGGTGGCTTTTGTAACTTTCAGATAATAGATCTAACACATTGCTAGCTTTATATCTACTTCATGTTTTCATTGCTACTTTAAATGGGACTGGCTGTGTATGTGTATGACAGGGGAGGGGGTGACATGTGTGTGCACATATGTGTAGAGGCTAGAGGTCAACCTTAGGAATCATTCCTCAGCACACAGTCTACTTTGTGTTTTTGAGACAGGGTCTCTCCCTGGCCTGGAGCTCACTAGTTTGGCTAGGATGGCTGGCTAGAGATCCTCCCACCCCCTTAATATGGGTTCTGGAGCTCTTAACCCAAGTTCTTTACCAATTGAGCCATCTCCCAGCTCCCTAAATGGAACCGATTTTTAAATTTCAATTTCCAATTACTTATTGCTTACGTTTAGAAACAGAATTGACTCCTGAGCTTTGACCTTGCAGGCTGCCATCTTGCTATCCTCCCTGAGTCCTAGGAGCTCTCTGAGATGATGTGGATTTTCAGTGTAGACAGTTGTATCACTCAGAGGTAGAAAGTACCTCCTCCCCTGGCGGTTTGCCTCCTCCCATTTTCCTGTCTTCGCTGGTCTGGACTTGCAGAATAGAAAAGCCACCCAGGATGTCTTCCACCCTCCCTTGTCCCTGATCTCAGGGAAGCATCTCTCAGGTACTCATCTCAAATGAGATCACAGTCCCAGGTGCGCTGTAGATGCCCTTCACCAAGTTTGCCAAGTTCTTATAAGTTCCTACTCATCGGGGAGGTGGAGTTGTTTTTTTTTTTTAATCCTTATTATTATCGTGATTAGATCTTGAAATTTATCAAATTCTTTTTCTAACCCTATTCAGATTGGGTTTCCTTTATTCAGTTGCCTTGGTACTTTGCAGTGATTGGTAGTCAAATGGTGACCACTCTTGCCTATGAGAAAAGTCTCACCAGACAGGGCTACCTTATAACTGTGGCGTATTGCTGAATTTGATCTCTTAGTGCTTTCTTGATTGTGTTTTGAACTTGTATTCATGAGGGATAGTTGTCTGCGGGTCTCTTTTCTTGTCTGCGATGTTATTTATTTCTTTATTTGAGTGTCTGGGCAATGATTTAGAATTGTCTAATTATTTCCTCAAATGCCCGGTGGGGTTCTTCTGTGAAACACTAACACATCTTACCCTTGTTTCTCTGTGTATGAAGCATCCTTGTTTTCCCATCTGAAGCTCCTGAAGAGTCACCTTTAGCTGTCATAGTAAATTCTCCTAGTCCAGTTGTACATTGGCCATTCCTTCCCTCCCCACTCTTCTCCCCTCCCCTCCCCTCCCCTCCACTCTCCCCTTCCCTCCACTCTCTTCTCCCCTCCCCTCCCCTCCCCTCCACTCTCCCCTCCCCTCCACTCTCTTCTCCCCTCCCCTCCCCTCCACTCTCTTCTCCCCTCCCCTCCCCTCCACTCTCTTCTCTCCTCCCCTCCCCTCTACTCTCTTCTCCCATCCCCTCCCCTGTCTTCTCCCCTCCTCCCTACTCTCTCCTCCCCTCCACTGTTTCCCACCCCTTCCTTCTTCCTCTTCCCTCTTCTCTCCTTTCATCTCCCCCTCCTCTTCTCTTCCTTCACCTCCCCTACTTCCCCTCTCCTTCTCTCCTTCCCTCCCCCTCTCCCTCCTCTCTCTCTCTCTCTCTCTCTCTCTCTCTCTCTCTCTCTCTCTCTCTCCATGAGCAGCCCTTGTTTTTCCTTGCATTTCAGAATGTGTGGTCACCAGACCTCTTCCAGTCTCCGTGGGCTTTAGAGAAGTCACAATTCTATTGTTTCAGGCTTTTCTTTTCTCATTGGCTCTGATGGTCCCTCCAGGGCTCTCCATCCAGACAGCTATCCTTGGGACTATTTTTAATTCACAAGATTCACGTGGTGCTGAAAGGGAAATTGGGCAGTTTCCTTTTGAAGTGTGGATGGAAGGACTTGGGGAGGCCATGGTCATGGGTGAAGGCAGATGGAAAGAAAACATGGACTGGAAGAGTCAACTGAGAGACATGATGAATTCTAAATTCTTCCATCTCTGCGTGAGATGAGATGACAAAGAAGAGCTGTGGAGATGAAGTTACTTTTTGTTTGTTTTATTTGTTTGGGACAGGGTGATCTAACCCAGGCTACCATGTAGCCGAGGATGACTCTCTGACCTCTTCTTCCCCAGTGCTGAGATTACAGGCCTGTGCCGCCTCTTCTGGTTTATGTGGCACTAGAGGTGGAACCCAGGGCTTCATGCATACTGGGCAGTGCTCTGCCCACTGAGCCACACCCCCAGCTCTAGGATGCCATTCTTAACAGGACCATGTCCCCACCCTGTTCTTTGTGACAGGAGATGCTTGTGTGTTTTTCTTTACCTGGACCCTAAGGATCCTTGTGGCTTCTGTGCCTCACTGTGGAAACGAAGTCCTAAAGAGCCAGGGTGTCCTCTCTGCCATAAGGACTGACAATCTAGCGGTTGGGCCATCCCTGCTTTGAAGGACACCAGCACTGGACTCCTGGAAGCACTAGCCTTTCCCCGGAAGCTTGCCTGTCTTCGTGGCCCACCATGTGTAAGAGCAGCCACTGTGCGGGGCGTTTGTGTCCCTGTACAAGGGCGACCATTCACCTTCTCAGCCCACACCACTTCTTAACCACACCCTGCCCCCGGGACTCCATTCTTCCCCAGGCAGGAGTGCCAGCTTCCTCTCAAAGTACCAAAAAAGCTTCGAGAATATGTCACTCAGTGTTGTTGTTGCTGTCTTCCTGACAAATGCAACACACAACTGTCTGACAAAAATAGTTCAGAGGTGCTGGGAAAATGGTGCTGGAGAGATGGGTCCTCAACTCCATGCTGCCAAGCCTGACGACCCCAGAGTCCACATGATAGGAGACCTGACGCCACAGGTTGTCTCTGCCCTCCGTATATCCCAGAGGTACTCACATGGCCCCTCCCAAATCAATATATGCCATTTTAAAATGTAAAAATACTCAAAGGAGGAAAACTTTATTTAGGCTGGGTGGTTATGGTCCATTGTTTCTGACTGGTGAGGCCCGGCATCATGGGGGCTGGGAGGCAGAGGGACCACACCTGCAGCAGCAGGCTCACATCTTCCCATTTGGTTATATAGACTCCTGGTCTTGGGACTGACGCTGCCCACAGCAGGGCAGGCAGCCTCCCCCTAAGTAACCTCTGGGAACCTGGAAACACATTCACAGACACAAGTGGGGTGGGCTCTCCCAACCTCCGAGGTGCTTCCCAACTTCTCAGTCCGGTCAAGTTGAATGTCAGAAAGAAGTGAGGCAAAGCCAGAAGCACTTTTCTCTTAGATTTTTTCTTTTCCTTTTCAAGATAATAATATAATTACTCATTCCCTCCCTCTCTCCAAATCTTCCCATATGCCTCTCCTGGCTTTCTTTCAAATGTATGCCCCCACCTTTTATCAATTGTTGTTACATACATGTATATATTCATATATATTCCTAAATACCTAAATACACCCTGCTCAGTGTGTACATTACTTGTAGGTGTGTTTGGGAGTGGGGCTAACCATTTGGTATTGAATAATCAATGGGTGCTGTCTTCCCAGGGAAAGACATTCTCCCAGTCTTGGCATTCTGTAGTTGCCTATAGTTCTTTGTGCATGAATGAACAGTAATACCCGTAGGAGGAGTGTGATGGTTTGAGCCAGTGAACAAGCCAGTGAGCAGTGTTCCTCCATGGTTTTTGCCTCCAGTCTGTGTCTGAGTTACTTCCCTCCATGATGAACTGTGACCCTGGAAGTAAAGTCCAATAAACCATGTCCTCCTCTGAGTTTCATGGGCAGCTGGTTAAAGAAGCACAAAGACCTGAGTGTGACCCCCAGAACCCACTCTAAAAAAAAAAAACAGGCGTGGAGGCACATACTTATAATCCCAGTGTTGGGGAACTAGAAAGGTAGGTCCCTGGGGTTCACTAGCCAGCCAGCTTAGTCTAATCAGCAAGTTCCAGGTCCCCTTAAATAATCCTCTCTGGGAACTTGAATCAAAAAACAACAACAAAAACAAAAGAAAAAGACGGTAGAATGGGCTGAAGCTATGGCTTAGTGGTTAAGAGCACTTGTTCTTGCAGAGGACCCAGGTTCGGTTCCCAGCACCCATATGTGGCAGCTCAGAACCATCCATAACTTCAGTTCCAGTGAATCCAGCACCCTCTCTGACCTCCATGGACACCGGGCACACACATGGCACACAGACATACATGCAGGCAAAACACCCATACACATGAAGATAAATAAAGCTTTAAAAAATGTGGACAGGGTCAGAGGAACAAAATTGGGGGTTGGCCCCTGGCCTCCACAGGTGTGTACACCTGCACACACATGTGCAGCTACATACAAACACACATATAGAATTAGTTCCCCTTCTGTCCCTACGATGACATCACTAATGATGTCACACCATGGCATCACTAAAGCACCTTAGAAGAGGAAAGTGTTTATTAGGCTTTACTTCCAAGTCACAGTTCATCACTGAGGGAAGTAATTCAGGGCAGGGACTGCAGGCAAAAACCACGGAGGAACTCCGCTCACTAGCTCACGCTCAGCTAGCTTTCTTATAATGTAAAACCCAGGTTCACTTGCTTAGGAATGGTGCTGCCCACAGTGGACTGGGCCCTCCTACATCAATCATCCATCAGGACAATTCCCCACAGACTAATCTAATCCAGGTAGTTCTTCAGTTAAGTGTCTCTCTTCCCAGGTTGTGTCAAGTGGACGGTAAAAACAAACCGGAAAGGGGAGGGGAGCTTAGAACATAATAGCAGTGGAAGGCCACTCTAGATGAAACCTTGCCTTGGCTGTGATGATTTGAGGTGGCAATGGGGGTAACTGAGGAAACAGTAAGGGTTTTGTGTGCTGTTCATCTCAGATCTGTGGGAAAGGCCCATCTGTGGGGTGAGACAGTGGTCTAATGCAGTTTCCTGCCTCTGCCTTAAAGAAGCAACTCTCCCACAGAAAGTGAGAAATGGCCCAACTCTCCTTCTTTGTTACATGAGGATTAGCTTGGGAGAATTCCCTTCCCTTCCCATCTGTGCTGTCATTGCTGTTGGACCCTGAGTGGTGACTAAGATTTCTTTTTTCTCTCTTCTCCCCACGGCGCCTCCTGCCGTTTGTGGTGCTGCCTTCCACCTCCACGTGAGAACAGTGCCTACAGCACCGCCACAGAACGTGCAGGCAGAAGCTGTGAATTCCACCACCGTGCACTTCCTGTGGAACCCGCCGCCCCAGCAGTTCATCAACGGCATCAACCAGGGATACAAGGTACCTGGCCTGGTTTGGGAACCTCCAGATGGCACTCACGGGCAGTATCGATCACATCATACATTGGTTCCATCCTTCCTGTATCATCGAAAACTCGGGCCATCAAATGCTGAGTACCGAAACCTTGGTGGGGCCACCAGTTGTCTGATGTCTAATCAGTTACCCCAGTTGATAAGAGGGCACAGGAGAACAGGCTCTAGTCAGATTATCGGGGTTCAGGGAAGGCTGGGAGACAGCTCAGTCAGTGAAGTGCTTGCCATACAAGCATAAAGATCTGAGATCCCTCAGAACCCATCAAACTAAAAGATGCACGCTTGGCAGTGCACACCTGTCATCCCAGCATCAGGGAAGCAGAGTCGGGAGATCCCTGGGGCTTGCTGGCCAGCCAGCCTAGTGAAATGAGTAAGCTCCAAGTTCAGTGAGAGACCCTGACTCAGAAACTACGATGGAGAGTGACTGAGGAAGACACTCGAGGTCAGCCTCTGGCCTCCACATGGATGGACACCCATGGGCACACATATACATGCACACCAGCATACACGTGTGCACACATTCATCGCACACAAACACATACACACTCATCATCATCATCATCATCATCATCATCATCATCATCGTCTATGTGGCATGATTGGAGTCAGCCTGTATCCAACCACTTCTTCCTAGAAGGGGATCCTCTAGGCAGAACACAGAGTCAAGGGCAGGGACTCATGAGAGGGAGGGTCCCATTCAGCAAAGAGACCATTTTGTTCTCTGCTTTGGGGATGGTTCTGTTTAAAGAATGGAGAACAGAGAGTGTGGGCCAGGTTGCCCTACCCAAACTGAATTAATGAGCAGACTCTGTTGCCTGGTTAGATGTGCTCCGGTGCATATTCCAACAGCATAGTTTCTTTCCTTTACATCAACTTCTCCTGGTTGAACTTGGGAGCCTGACTCCATTGTGCAAAAGTGGGTTCACTAACCCCTCATGTAGGAGACTTAGGGAGTCCCTTTGGAGAGAGGTGAGTCACTGATGCTTTCATCTTCTGAAAGTGTCATTCCCTAGCACTTGGTTCATTTTCCTTTTCCATTTGGGTTCAGCTCCCTCAAACCCGTGTTTGTCTGTGATGAGGGCAGGCCCAGCTAGGCGCGTGCCATGCCGCTGCCTCTTCCTTGGAGGTATCTAAGGGCAGATGCCTTTTTGAAGGGAAATTGTAACTGATCAGCGCAAAACTCCATCACTCTTGACTCTCCTGCCAGGTCTGAGTGGTGAGAACACTGTGCGCATCTGATGGCTGGCTTGTCAGTTTGATCTGCACAGATGTGTTCTGTGCCCTGCTGTCCACTGGCTTTCAGAACCAATCAGTTCTGGAGATACATGGTGTCAAGAGACTAAAACTCATACACATACACAGAATTGTCGAATCGTGAAAGTGGCTTTTCCTGAAGCATGCACATGTACACACACACACACACACACACACACACACACACACACACACACACACGCTATTTCTTGTTTTGTTTCTAAGACAGTGTTTCATGTAGACCAGGCTGGCCACAAATGGTGTGGCTGAATATGGCCTTGAACTCTTGATTTTCCAGTTTCTACCTCCTTAGTTCTGGGATCAACAAGCATATGCCACCATGTTGTGTTTATGTGGTACTGACCTACAACCCAGGGTTTCCTGCATGCTAACCAAGCTCTCTTCTAGTTGTTCTGTGTCCCTAACCCCTGTATATGCCCTTTATTTAAAATTCTAACCTATCTCCTAAAATTCACTCCAGGAAACTAGTGTAACATAAATTATAAATCATTAAGAGTGTTCCTATCAAATCATTTTGAGTCAGTGTAGACGTCTATCTGGAGAATATTTGTGTTTATCTCCTCATGCTAATTAGTTGAATTAACAGATGATGTCATCTTTGCCCCCCCCCACTATTAAAAAAATCCATGCTTAGTAATATCCTAAGAGAAGATGGAGGTTTAAGGGAGTGTCCATTACTGTAACAAGAGTTAAGCAGCTATTTCATTCATATATATATATATAAATATATATTTGTAAATGTACAAAAATATATGAGACATATTTTAAAGTCAACTTTTTTGAAATGAGATTATAAGATATAACAGGATTTATAACCAAGCCTTACTGTCTCAGCTACTTGGGAGGCTGAGGCAAGAGAACCACAAGTTCAAGGCCAGCCTGGGAAACTTAAAACCCTGTAAAGTCGACAGGGATATAGCTCAGTGATAGAGTGCTTGTCTAAAATACCCCCCAGTGAGTATAACCTAGTAGCAGAGCCTCTGCCTCAAATCCTCAAGTGAGGGGCTGAGGGTGTGGCTCAGTGGTAGATCACCTGCCTAGAATCCCCCCAGTGAGGGGCTGGAGTGTGACTCAGTGGTAGAGCACCTGCCTAGAATCCCCCAGTGAGGGGCTGGGGTGTGGCTCAGTGGTAGAGCACCTGCCTAGAATCCCCAGTGAGGGGCCCGGGGTGTGGCTCATTGGGAGAGCACCTACCTAGAATCCCCCAGTGAGGGGCTGGGGTGTGGCTCAGTGGTAGAGCACCTGCCTAGAATCCCCCAGTGAGGGGCTGGGAGTGTGGATCTGGGGTAGAGTGCTTGCCTAAAGCTCTGGGTTTTATCCCCAAATATGAGAAAGAAAAAAACGATGTGGGATTTATAGACTTATTGAATTGTGACTCTGCTTTCTTTAAAGACATACTAATTGTAAACTAAAATTTTGATAGACAGTTAAGTGAAGAAATGCAGTTGAAAGGGGTCTTTTTCTTTAACTCTTTCCCTACCAGCTTCTGGCATGGCCAGCAGATGCCCCCGAGATCGTCACTGTCGTCACTATTGCGCCCGACTTCCACGGAATTCACCACGGGTACATAACAAACTTGAAGAAGTTCACAGCCTACTTCACATCGGTCCTGTGCTTTACCACCCCAGGGGACGGGCCTCCGAGCTCGCCTCAGCTTGTGTGGACCCACGAGGACAGTGAGTATCCCTCTCCTTGTGTCAGAGCCTAGCCTCCCAGGGCCCGTAGTCAGAAGGTGGTCACGTCACTCCCTGAACTGGGTCACAGTGTGGAAGGCACAAGGAAGCCCTTAGATCAGTGTGTCCCTGAATGGCAAAATGTGATTCCAGCCTCAGAAGGCAGAGACTGGGGATCCCCAAATCAAGCCAGCTAGTAAGACTAGCCATAATGGCAAGCTCTGGGTTTGATTGAGAGCCCTGCCTCAATGAATAGGTTAGAAGATCCTTTAGGATGATTCTAACATCAACCCTGGGCCTCTGCATGCATGCACGTACACACTCACACCTGTGCACGTGTATTGATAGCCCCATACATACAAACATGCATATAGCCACACATGTCTGTGAAATTGGAAAACTGAAAATGAATATAATAAAATAGAAAAAGAACTCAGATCCTCAACGGAGGAATCTCCCTTGGCCCTAAACTACCATTTTTAGGGGGCCTATTTGTCCTATTTAGAAGGATGTTGTGCCCTTGTGAAGATGGTATTGAGGGTGGGGTTGCAATTGACTCTAGGGGTACAGCTTGTTTGGGCTCGGGCCCCAGACGTAAGCTTCACTAGCTGGAGGCCTTCTCCAGAGCCCCGGTGAAACAGTAACATGCTGGGGGAGGGTCACAGTGGAGAAAAAGAATATAAATTGAACCTAGACATTAGCAGAGTTAGAGGACAGCGCATTCGGGCAAGAATCCAGGAAGCAGAAACACCGGGGATATAAAAGTAACAGCAAGCTACTACATTGATCGCAAAAGAACAAGCCACTTCACAAAACCCGTCAGAATGTCTTTCTGGAAGCTTGTGGTCGGGGGAGGATGACACGGCCCTGACAGCCATCCTGTTTTACCCTCTTCCACTGAGAGAAGTGGCGTTTGTCTCTGCCCTCTCCGGAGGCTTTGCTGTTCTCACCCCGGTGAGTGCAGCTTCCCAGGCTGCACCTGTTTTAAAATTCCTAAGTTGTGTTAGGGGCTTTGTCATGGTTCCAGGAGGGAGGGAGGTACTGGCTGCTGCTTGTGTGGCTAGGCTGGTGGGAGCCAGAGAAGAGGCTGTGGCCCTCCCCTCCTGCAGGCCAAACAAGACCCCTGACTTCACAGGGGAGCCCTCAGGGAGACTGTGCCCAGCAGGGTTGCAAGGGAGCCCGTGGCAAGGTGCCTTGGATAGAAGGGTGCACCCTCCCTGGGTAGAGCAGCTCCTCAGCTGAGTGTGGGGAAGTGTACTGTGTTCTCCAAACACCTTCTTTTCCCTTAGGCAGGATGCAGTGGTTCAGGCCTCTGCGGGTACCTTGTCTTGCTCCTGAAAATCCCTTGGGAGAGTAGTATTCAGAAACTAGAGCTCTAGTGGTGCATGCCTTTAATCCCAGCACTCAGGAGGCAAGGGCAGGCAGGTGTCTGTGAGTTCGAGGCCAGCCTATTCTCCAGAGTGAGTTCCAGGACAGCCAGGACTGTTTCACAGAGAAACCCTGTCTTGAGGGAAAAGAAAGGAAGGAAGGAAGGAAGGAAGGAAGGAAGGAAGGAAGAAGGAAGGAAGGAAGGGAGGGAGGGAGGGAGGGAGGAAGGAAGGAAGGAAGGAAGAAGGAAAGAAAGAAAGAAAGAAAGAAAGAGAGAAAGAAAGAGAGAAAGAAAGAAAGAGAGAAAGAAAGAAAGAAAGAAAGAAAGAAAGAAAGAAAGAAAGAAAGAAAGAAAGAAAGAAAGAAAGAAAGAAAGAAAGAAAAAGAAACTAGACCTCTGGGTTAGGTGAATAGGCACTACCTACCCTTGGCCCTAGGCTCCATTTCTGGCTTCCATAAGGTATATGAGTGCCATAAAAGCAAGACTCCTGGCTCTTCTCACTGGGAGATTCTAGTCAAGTATTCTTGCAAAGCCAAGCCCCTCACTGGGGGCTTCTAGGCAGGTTATTCTACTACAGAGCCACACCCCATCCCCTTAATGGAAGATTCTAGCAAGCAATTGATTTCCAGGTCCAACCATGCAGATTATTCTACTGGATTGGATCAGGGAGAAAGATAGAAGCTGTGCCTGCATTTCCTGTGGCCACTTTCTTCACCTCACTTGTGTGTCGGTGTGGAGCTGGCCAAGTAACACACTCAAGAACAGAGAGCTCACCTCAGGACCCGGCCCCGCATCTGGGCCGTGCGCCTCCTGGCGATTCTTCCCCACAGGCTTCTGCTGGCCTGTCTCACCACTTCTGTTCTGCGGTTAAAGCTGTCCACACCGGTCTGATCGAAGAACAGCAGGATCGAGTGTTAACACGTGTCTTTATTTTTAATTGGTAGAACCGGGAGCTGTGGGGCACCTGAGTTTCACGGAGATTCTGGACACCTCTCTCAAGGTCAGCTGGCAGGAGCCCCTGGAGAGAAATGGCATCATTATGGGTAAGCAGCCTTTTTGTCTGGAAAGGAACACGGGAAGTGTGCCCTAACAAGAAGGGGTGGCCTCCGTGTCAAACAAAGCTACTAAGAGTGGACCCAGTTCCGGGAGTAACTGACATGTCTTCCTGGATGTATGGTGGTCATTATCCTGAGGCTGGGGGCAAGTAGGAGGTGTGGCTTATCTCCTTGTGCAGACAGAAGCCTCAGAGCTGGGAGTTAAGTCTCTGCTTCAGATGCTGCACAGTTCTTTTTGGGCAACCAGAATCAGTCTCTCTCTCTCTCTCTCTCTCTCTCTCTCTCTCTCTCTCTCTCTCTCTCTCTCTCTCTCTGTCTCTGTCTCTCTGTCTTTGTAGCTTTTCTTGTGTATTTAGCTCAGTTCTCATAGCAATGTAGAATTGTACTGATATTCTGGCCATGTTACAGGTAAGGAAACCGAGGCTGGGAGAGCCTGTATTCAGCAAACGCACCTACTGTGTGCATCCATATCTAATGCTCTCCTAGTAGGGCAGTGACGACAGTGCTGACATCTCCACTCTCCACCTTCTGTTGTGAGTTGCAAGGCCAGGACAAGGCCCTGATCTCCTGGCTTCAAATCCCAGCTCAGCTCCTGCCCCACCACACTGGGGTGGGAAACCTAAGGCTATGGAAGTGCTGTGGGGATGAAGAGCCTGGACTCAAAGGGGTCCTTGGCCCCCTGGATCTCAATGAGTCGAGCTCAGGGTAAACTGTGCATGACTGGCCCTTCACGGACCCTTCCACCAATGGGAGGGGCCTTGGGGAACAGCTCGCCTTCACAAGACTCTTGATATTTGGCTTGTTTCTTTATGTGGCACAATGGATTGAAGCTAGGGCCTCCCAAATGCTAGGCAGTAAATAATCCCCTGGTTTCCCAAAAGTTGCTGAAGGAAATTTGTGTTCTTCCACTGAGCTGTGTCCGAGAACTGTGCAGACATGCCGTATTGAGATAAGATAGGCGAGGTGACCTGTGGCTGCCATCAGGCTGTGCTGTGGGCCCCTCCCCTGTGAGTGTCCTGGACTCCCCAGTGTCAGGCTCCTCAATACTGCAACATGCTACTTGTCATGCTCTATGATTGCTCATGTCTTCTACCCCAACTGGGCAGCAAGGACTCTGGGGGTGGAGGTCCCCATGATTGCACAGCTCAGAAGTGGCCTCTGGTAACTGCTTTCCCATCTCTGTATCATCACATGCTGGGAGTAAGGTGCAAACTGCACTCCTGGTCAAGCTGGAAGGTCCCCACCTCCCCCATCCATGGCCCTCATTGGGTTTCCTAAAGCACAGGGCCAAAGAAATACCTAGCAGTGCTGTATGTTAAGTCCAAATGACTTCAATACGTGTGCACGGGAAAATGTAAAAATAACATATTTAATAATAACACCTATGGGGCTGGAGAGATGCCACAATCAATGAGGACATGAGTTCAGTTCCCAGAACCTATTTTAGAAAGTCAGACGTGGTGGTACATGTATTTGTAACATCAGTGTTGGGGAGATAGACAAGTAGATCTTTGGGGCTTTCTGGCTAGCCAGCCTAGTTTAATTGGCTAGATAAAGGCTATTGAGAGACCTTTTTCAACATAACACATTGCACACAGATGTATGCACATCTGCAAACATTAATACATACAAAGTTTAAAAAAAAAAAGCATGTGTGCAGTGTGCTCTGGCCACCACCTGGGTACCACCCTGCTGCTCAGTCCATGGATCCGCATGGGTTCGGCCACCTCCCTTCCTCCCCTAAGAGTCTGCCCATGTCATCTGTCTTTTTGTAGTCAAGGTCCTGCCCAGATCTCTGCTGTGCCCAGATAAGATGAGTCCACAGATGTGTGGCTCACCATGGTCTTGAAACAACTTTCTCAAGCTGGCTCATGAGGTAGGAACAGGCAAGGAATGTTCCAGACTGTCACAGCAACAGGGCCACTACCACTGGGAGGTCTCAGCAGTGACCCTGGCAACCAGCCCAGATGCTACTCAGGATGGGATATTCTGTGATCAGCTGTGTCTCCCAGAGCCTCTCACAGTCATTCACAGATCACACACAGGGCCTCGGAGCTAACCCCATCTCAAACCCTAACTGTTGAGTAACATGCATGCACCTGTCTACCTGATTCCGCCTGTACTGGACAGTGTCCTCACTGCAGGACAGAGATGGCTGCTACTGGGGTAGGGCATCAAAGCCCAGGTCTGTTGTGGATGGCTACCCAGTACAAGGCAGCAGATACAGAACATGTAAATAAGACTGTTTCCCTGAGCTTGGAGCAGACGGAAGCCAACCCAGAGGGGACAGACAGGGACAGGGTAGGCAGCACAGACCTGATGCAGGTGAATATATCTTTATGTCACACAGAGGGCAGAAACAAATGTAACAGAGAGATGATGGTACATCTGTGTAATAGGAGCTCTGTGGTGTGTGTGTGTGTGCACATGTGTGTGGAGGCCAGAAGACATCCTCAGTTGTCTTTCCCCAGGCATGATACTTTGTTTTTTAAAACAGGGTCTCTCATTGGCCTGGAACTCAGCAAGCCAACTAGACTGGCTGGCCAGTGAGCCCTGGGATCTGCTTATCTCCATCTCCCCAGTACCGGGATTACAAACAGATACCACACTTTTTACATCGTTACTGGGGGACCAAACTTAAATCCTCACGTGTACATAGCAAGCATTTAACTCACCAAGCTGTCTCTACAGCCCCAGAAAGGAAGTCTGTCTAGCTCAGATCTGGAAAGGAGGCTGCAGAATGAGAGGGGCAGGCAGTCTTGCCTGTCCAGATGGCCTCAAGGCATGTACTGTGTTCTAGAAACTGTCCAAGACTCTTCGGTAGGCATCCTAACCCAGAAGGGCTTCCCCTGTCCCAGATCTGCACCCCCTACCCCTCTTGAACTACACTTCTTCCAAACTGCCCCCATACTTCATTCTTGTTTTATAGCTTGAGGGGAGACCAGGGGAGCTGGGCCAACATTCCATGGCTGAAAGCTAGTTGCCAGGACCTCCAATTTATGATCATCTGCTCTCGCCAGCTAATGGGGCCTAATGAACTCATTTTCATACTTTATTTAAACAAATACCTGTAGTCACAAGCGGCTAGCGAGTGTTTATGATAGAGCTTGACCCTCAGAGCTCGGGTGTCTCCCAGTGGGATTCTGCTGGCCTGCTTCCACCATGGCCTCGGCTGAATAAAGAGGCCGGCCCGCTGCTAGCAGAGCTTCAGGCGGACTCTGTCCTTCATATCAGGACCAAAGTTGTCCACTCCTCACTGTCCAGCCTGTGCATCTGTCCACTCCTGCTCACGCTGTAAAAACATGTGTTTGCAGAAGCTGGGGGCGCTGCCTGCTGCTCTGAGAAGCACTATCGAGACCAAATGACAGTGTCATTAGCTGGATGCCATCCAGCCCGAATTCCCCTGTGACACCCACCTTCAGTGTCACTCAGCACTCCAGCACTGCCTGATGGCAGGCACCCCCTCCCCCCCCAAAAAAAAAGCTGTGAATCTTCCCTAGGACAAGCCAGCAGCCTCCAGAAGGTCAACATTGTGCAGGAGATGGTTCAGTCATAAAGCGCATGTGTGTGAACCTAATTCCCCAGAGTCTATGTAAAAGTCAGACACACAGAACACACCTGTATCCCCAGCACCAAGAACATGGAGACAGACAGACCTCACAGAATTGATGAACTCTGGGCTCAGGAAGATGTACCATCTCAATACTTATGGTGGAAAGGGATTGAAAACATTGACCTCTGGCCTACATACACACAGAGAGAGGGGGTGGGGAGGAGGAAGAGGGGAAGAAGAAGGAGAAGGAGGAGAAGGAGACTGCTTGCAGAGACAAACCTGGCCTTCTGAGCCTAGGTCAGGGAATGGTAGCATGCACCCCCTCCTTCAAAGACATCACGTATAGAACTCCCACTGCTGAAGGCAGCTGCAGGAGGCACACACAGCCAAAAGTTTAGTCCTGGGCAATGTGACCTTTATGGTGGGGTGTCTGTTGGAGATGATGCTTTATCAGCCTGGCCCTTGGTGACCACCCCCATTCCATGTCTCCGTTTTATTTTTTGGCCAGAACGAGAAGGAAGCTTCAAGCAAGGGCGGCCGTGCACCTGCCTCAGTAAATTGCCCATTGTGCTCGTGTTGTAAATTGCAGTGTCTCCCACTCTTCCCCCACTAAACCCTGATTTATGAGGGCCGGGATGCAGACAGACAGTCTGTGATTGGATGCACTACTCTCTGGTAGAGAATTTACTCCAGATCAACAGAAAATTATTTCTGAAGCTCCTGTGGTCGTTAGTCTCAGTTAGCAGGGCCGTTCCCGGCAGGTAAGATGCAGAGCTGGAGGTGGCTGGGAATGCTGGCTCTAGGCAACTCCTCACTCTGCGCCCTCCTGCCACAAGCCCAAGTTAGATGAAGTGCTTGCCGGCCGGAGCTGCCGGCAGCCACCACTCAGATCTCCAAGGCCGTGTGTAAGTAGAAGGGAGACATCCTTACACACCAAATGTCCGGTTCTCTGCCTTGTGGCAATATCCTATTATACCGTTCATTGGAAGTTCCCAGCCAGGGCTTTCTCTTTGCTGGAACTAATCTTCTGCCCTCCAGAGCAGAGTAGGCTGTGTATGTGTAGGTGGGTGGGGGGTGGGTTTGCATATGTGTGCAGATGTGGGTGCAGATGAAAACCAGAAGTCAACCTCAGATGTTGATCCCCAAGCACTACCCACCTTGATTTTTGAGACTTGGCCTGGTACTCATGTATTAGGCTAAGCTGGCAGGCTGATGTGCCCAAGGGATCTATCTGCCTGTCTCCGTCTCCCCAGCACTGGCATTACAAGCCTGTACCACCACACCTGGCTTTTGAAATGTAGGTTCTGGGAGATCAAACCCTTGCAAACACTTTATCGACTGAGCCCCTCCCCGGCCCCGGCTCTTCGCTTGTCCATTGGTGTCCATTTTATCCGCAATGAGTTGAGCACACAGTGTGATCCATTTGGACTTGAGCAGACAGCAGCAGCACTGTGCTTACTGAAGACACTGAAATCGCTGTGTTTTGGCTCCAGGTTGACATGATGAACAAGATGCTGTGTTTGGTAAATTTTGCTAAAGAACAGCTTTTAAACAAATAGAATTTCTTGGCAGATGAGGTGGCAACATTCAACAAAGCTTCTTCTTCCCGGGCCCTCAGAGTGACCCGGAATCTCACACTGTTTAAAGATTAATCAGAAAAAAACCCACCAGAGCCAGGGGTGGCGTTGGAATCCGTTCAGACGCAGATGGAGAAGATGGCCCTGGAGCAGGGCTGTTGGTTTCTAGCACGTTCCTGGGGCTCCTTGTTTATTTCTTTCTTTGTAAAGTGAAGATAAACAGCATCTCAGTATCAAGTGTGGTGTCCTGTGGGTTGCATGGTTTAGCCCAGGTAACATGCTTGGGACATCCCTTGAAACAGCCTCTCCCTCTGGAATTCACTGGCCCAATAGCAGAATGGGTCCTAGCCTCCGCCACAGGGGAGCCCTGAATCTCCCAAGCCCACATAGGATCACATGGCCTCTCAGGCCCTAGTCCCCAGAGGTCCCCCCCCCCCCGCCTCTGCTCCTCACAACACTAATGTAGGATGCCCTAATGCTGACCTGGCCTTGGTCTGTCAGTCATTGCGTAGAGAAAAGGCCCAGCGTGGTAGCACACAACTTTAATCCCAGCATTAGGGAGGCAGAGCCAAGTGGATCTCTGTGAGTTCAAGGCAAGGCTGGGGTGCATGCTGGGATCTGTCTCAAAATAAAATAAAATAAGTCAAAAACAAGAAAATAGTTGCAACCCTAGGGCAACACATTGTTTGATGCTGTTTGGGCTGCTTTTCTCCTTGCTGGGACCTGACAATAAACAAATCTGGCTAATAGTTGGAGGGATACAGCCTGAGGCAGCTGGTCATATGGCATCCACAGTCAGGAAGCAGAGCCAGATGAATGCTGGGGCTCAGCTGACTTTCTCCCTTTTTTATTCAGTCTGAGACCCCAGCCCATGAGAGAGTGCCACCTATGTTTAGGATATATCTTCCTACCTCAATTAATACAATCTAGAAAATCCTTCACAAACATGCAGGGACTTGTCTCCTAGGAGATTCTAGAGCTCATCAAATTGACAGTCACAAATGCTAGAAGTGGCATTTTTTATTGTTTTTTTTTCCTTCAAAATTTCAAATTAGCCATAAAGAGCCAATGAGGGTACTCAGATCTTAGCACCTGGCCATGGAAGTTGAAGTGGAGTACTCAGATTTAGCACCCAGCCATGGAAGTTGAAGCAGAGTACTCAGATCTTAGCACCCGGCCATGGAAACTCTGCAGTATGGGCAGTAGGTGAAGAAAGAGAGCCTAAGATTTGGCACTGGGCAAGAGGGGATGGGAAGCAGCAGCCAGAGACAGCATGGGGACAGCCCTGGCCAGCACCATGGGGAGAAGGGAACAGGGACTAGGGCCTGATGCCCTGCTAGACTACACAGAGTAGGGAGGCTTGATGCTCCATGTGCCTTGGGTAGAGATCTGTTCCACCCCTGGCCAATGGAATTCAGGTGCTCAGGCAACCTCAAGGCCTCCATGGCCCCAGCATCCCTCCAGTGAGCCCAGCATCCCTCCAGTGGTCTTTCTTGCCTTGCTGTCCCAGCTACACCTCCAACATCCGAGTCTCCCTAAAGGTACCTGGTAGTTATCACACTGTGTGATGACTGTGGGGACAGTGAGCAGGGGGTGAGTTCTGACATTAATTTTTTTTTCAAAATATTAAAGTCCCGAGGCACCATCCTCTAAGTTCCTCTTCACCCGCAAGAGCATTTTCTAACTTTATTTATGACTTTCATCTGAGTGAAAGGGAGCTAAGATGCCTCTTAGAGCTTCCATATCCCCGAGCTTATTGACTGAGAAGAAGGAAAGGCTGGCTTCCTCAGCAGTTTTCCTTCGCCCGAGGACCCGGGAGCTCTCTCCATCACTGTCCCCTCTTTACCAGACACTTTAAGCGCCCTCTAATCCCATCAGCTCCCCTCAAAAGGGGTTGACTCAGGCACTAGTTGGGGCTTTTTTCTCTGAGCCCCAAGCCACGACGGAATCTGAGGCTGAATAAATTGTGATCACGAGGCCCCGCCAGACTGAGAAGAGAAACGGGAGGAAAATTAAATTTTTTTTTTCCTAGAAAACAGCATCTTCAGTAAGGAGGGGGGCAAAGCTCGGAGGCGAAGCAAAACAGAAAATAGGGCCAGGTAAAAGGAAGTGTTTCCCTTTGAAAACCAGGAGAGTAGCCTGCCAATCACCACACAAAAGACAGAGAGAGAGAGAGAGAGAAGGGGGGGGGGACCCTAGAGCGAGCCACCGATTTGGGGCTCTAGGTAATGAAAACAGCTGTTAATGAAGATGGGAGCCATGCTGGAATGTCTCCTGATTCGACACGAACAAGCTAAGCCCAGCACTGTAGGCTGGCAGTCGGGGCTGTAGCTCTCCAGTCCATGCGCCCAGCTCCTGAGGTCCCAGAACCCTGTTCTCACAGAACTGTGTGGTGGGAGCAAGGCCCAGCAGAGGCTTCTGTGGGAGCACAGAAGAAGAGCCTGGTCTCCTTCCGTTCACCACTGCGTGCTCTCCTGCTGTCCCAAACCACCTCAGGGAGGAGGGGTGACTGCCAGCCTGTCTGGTGGAGGGCCTGCCTCAGCTCTTCCCTTGTCTTTGCAGGCTATCAGATCTCCTGGGAGGTGTATGGGAAGAATGACTCTCGGCTCACACACACCCTCAACAGCACAACCCACGAGTACAAGATCCAAGGACTGTCATCTCTCACCACCTACACCATCGATGTGGCTGCTGTGACCGCCGCAGGTGTGGGCCTGACCACATCGTCCACCATCTCTTCAGGAGTACCCCCAGGTCAGCGGTCATGCAAACTTTTCCTGTGCTTGTAATCTCTGACCTTCCAATACAGTGGCATTTCCATGCAGAATCCACCAAGTGCCTGGAGAGCCTAGGGCAGGGCTTGGCCTCCTGCTGAGACATGTGAAGGAAGAGGACACCGATCTACCCTCAGCTTAGCCTTCCACCTTATCTGATCGTGTGTGTCTCTCTCCCGGAGTGTGAGAGCAAACAGAAGTGGCTTGAAAGGGAAGGAGAGGAATGGTCTCCACGGGACTAAAACAAGGTCTCCACAGCCCAAGGTTTCCACCCTCCAGGGTGCACAGCCAATAGATGCCTTTGAGAAAGGGGATTAAATATGTTTGAAATTGAGTGTGGGAGGCGCTGGCACTGCAGCTTAGCTGTTGTGCACAAGGTCTTGGGTTTGATCTCCACACAAGCAAACCAGGTATGGTGATGCACGTGTGGAATGCAAGGGTTTCACAAGTAAAGGCAGGTGCATCCAGAGTATAAGGCAGTCCTTGGCTACACAGTAAGGTGGCAGCCAGTCTGGGTTACATGAGACCCTGTCTCAAAAATCCAAAAGACCACACAGCTACTGAAACATCAAGAACTGGGGTTTGTCATGAGACAAAGTGGGGCTAGAGAGATGGATCAGTCATTCAAAGCACTTGTCGCTCTTGCGTAGGACCCAGATTCAGTGTCTGGCACCATATGGTGGCTCACAGCTGTCTGTAACTCCAATTCTAGGGGAACCAATGCCCGTTTCTGATCTCTGAGGGCACACAAGGTGCACATACATCCGTGTAGGCAAAACACTCATAAACATAAAATAACTGAATCTGAGAAAGAAAGAAAAAAACAGTAGGAAAGATGGGAGAGAGAGAGAGAGAGAGAGAGAGAGAGAGAGAGAGAGAGAGAGAGAGAGAGAGAGAGAGAAGAGAAGAGAAGAGAAGAGGAGAGAGAGAGAGAGCGCTGCAGGGTGTGGGTGGCCGCTCAGCAAGCCACTGCTGCAGCCTGCTCATTAGCGTGGAAATGACTTCCACTCCTTCTGTGTGTCACTCTGGAACCCACAGGATCTTCCTCAATGCTTAGCCACACACCCATCTTCTCAGCTCCAGAAATCCACCCCCGACTTGTGCTCTCCAGTTTTAAAGCTCCCGTTTAAGATGGGGATATGTTTCCAGAAACCTCACAAATAGCTGTGAATATGGGGATAGGGGGTATAGACATGGGTCTAGTGGTTCAGCCCTGCAATTAAAGCTGTTCCATCTCCTACCATTTAAAAGATGTCCATTGAAGGGGCTGGAGAGATGACTCATGGTTAAGAGCACTTGCTGTGTAAGCAAGAAGACCTGAGTTTGGATCCTGAAACCCACGTAAAGAAGCCAGGTGCAGCTGAGGCACAAACCTGTAACCCCAACACTAACAGGGATGGGCGGGCAGAAACAGGATGGCTGCCGGCCTAGCTCCATATTCAGTGAGAGACCCTGTCTCAAAGGACTGGAGAGTGATAGAGTGATGACCTCCTCAGGTTTTGTACATGCACAGGCATGTGCACCTGCATATACACATGCACATATACTACACACACACACACACACACACACACACACACACACACACACACACAAACACATCAATTTGCCTTATTTGAAAAATATGACAACCTTATTGATAGAGGACTGAATAACTCACGTGAACTTAACTCATATTTGCTCCCCACTTCCAGTTCATTTTCATAACCTGATTGCTTGCTCTGGAGAGTACTACGTGTATCTAAAAATAATGTAAAACAAATGAAATGTGTGCACTGAAAGGAGCCCTCAGGAGTCCCCTATGTCCACCCTCACCTCGCCTCAGTGTGCCACTCTAAACGTACTTCCTCTAAGTCCAAACTTGGTGTGGAGGTAGAAAGAGGAGATTGAGCAGCAGCAGGATCCACAGAGTGACCTCCCTTGTTGTCCACCAGAGATAGCGCTCCACTGAATGTGTGAGTCCCCCCAGCAGGGGACGATGTGACCAAGCCTTTCTTCCCACCTGCACATGGTGGCCATTGTCCAAGGTAGTGGCCCTGACACTGACATGGGTACTGGAATTACAGGTGTTTGTCAAGCCCCTAAGAGTTGGGTCCCACCCGAGGAACTAGTCTGTAGAGGTGAGGGAAGGCTCCTGATGTTGCCTCTGGTTAAGTCCCATATGCGTGGAAGACCATCACACTAAGGCAGAATAGCAGTGCTTTAAGTCTTCCGCGTGTAGAAAGATTCCCGTTTGTTTGTTTGTTTATTGTTTGTGGATCCATGTGCACACATGCATGTCATGGTCAGAGGCCAGCATCCGGTGCCTTCTTCCATTCCTTTTCATCTTATTTTGAGACAGAATCGCTCACTGAACCTGGAACTCACTGATTGGCCAGAGTGGCTGCCAGACAGGCTTCCGCTTCCCCAGAACTGAGATTACAGGTGTCGGTCACCACACCTGGCTTTTTATGTGGGTTCTGGGAACAGGTTTTCCAGCACAGGAGTATCTTCCACTGGGAAGCCAGGGAGCACCACAAAGTCACACTGTGTACCAAACCTCACACAAGAGATTTGTTGGGGAGACCCACAGGCCAACAACTGCCTCTTGAGTGGGAACAGAGAGAGCAGTGGGCTGGTGGAGGGACAGGTTTTCATAGCGTCTTTGGAGCATGCACAGTGAGCTGGTAGAAAAGTACAGCCTAGCCAGAAGTATTGCTTGGCAGTTAACCCTGAGTCATGGGAGTGGGGGTTTCCAAGTTCTGGGTTCGGAGACAGGCCAGGGACAGAATGATTTTCCATTGGCCTATTACACTGTATTCTGAGAATCTGAATTCAGTTCCTCATGCTTGTGCAAGTAGCATTTTTTTTTTAGACTTTACCGACTAAGTCATCACTCCAGCCCATACGCATTGGTTTTCCCAAATATCTGGTTCCCATAAAACTTACAGCACCTAACCCACAGATTTGAAACAGAATTAGTCCAGTCGTAGCAACGGCCCTGATGTGGGCACTGTCTGATGTGTTAAAAATGGAGCCGGCACCAGGGAGAACATAGGCAGCACACTGGTGTGAGTCACAAGGTTTTGTGACCTGGACACTGTCCATCCCTGATAGGGAATGAGTACACTGACCTCTGGAAGGCCTCTCTACATCCAGCATGACTGTCTCCAGGCTATACGTCTCCAGGAACTGCAGTGGGGAAGCTCAGAAGAAAGATGGAGGCATGTGCTCTGAGTAAGCCTCTGGTAGCTGCTGTGAAGGGAAATTGCAAGCTGCCTGAAAGCCAGATCACCTGTAGCTGGAGGGCTATGCTAAGACACTCAGTAGCATCTGCAGGAAGAGCCTCCTGCAGCGATGAGCCTTTCCGAGGGGCCTGCTTTTGTTTGCCAGGCTGGAGGTTTACATCCATTAGACACTGAAGAGCCGTTTTAAGACTCCAGAGAGTGAAAGACTAGAAAGAAGAGTCACTTGTCCTTTGCTTTAAACATTTTCTGCTTCAAATTCATTAAGCCACATGCAGAAGGACCCTTGAGATCCTAGAGACCCTGCTTGTGACAATAGCAAGCTGTTACCAAAGGGGCTTTATTATCCCGTGGCAAGACCTGCCTTCAAATACTCCAGCCATGCGAGCTAGGACATCGTTCTCTCAGAAACCTGAAGACATCAAGCGGGTTTTCTTTCCTTTCTTCCTCTCTCCTTCTTCCCTTGCTCCCTTCCTCTCTCTTCTCCCCTCTCTCCCTGTCACTCCCCTCCCCATACCTACCTCCTCTCTCTTTCTTCCTCTTAGATCCTGGAGATGGACCCCTGAGCTGTGTATGCTAGGCAAGTGCTCTACCACTGAGCGACACCCCAGCCTTGTTCTTGTCTGTTTTTGTTTTGTCCCATTTATTTATTTATTTAAAATTTCAAGACAAGGTTTCCTGTATCCCAGGCTAGCCCCAAACTTCCCATGTAGCTAAGAATAGCCATGAACTTCTGATTCTTCCGCCTCCGTCTCAGTCCTGGAACCACAGAGGGACACTGCCATGACTGGCTTTATGCAGTGCTGGGCATCAAGGGCTTTGTGGATGCTGGGTGGACACTGCCCACTGAGGGATGCCTCCAGCCCTTTGTCATGTCTTTATAAGGTAGCTTGTGCCTGCATTTTTTTCCTTTTTTTCTCTTTAACCCATTATCTTCCTCTAGGAAATTTCTCATTTTAAACACTTTGTTGAACTTGCAAGTAAGCCTGGCCTCCTAGAGAACAGGCCGGCAGTGTCTCTGTGTGTGAGTAGACCTCAGCCCGGGAAATCTTCAGATGATAGGGTTCACCTTCCACTTATGTCATTCCCAGAATAACGGAGTCCCACAGAAAGAATTCTGCACTGTCACCTGCTTTTGGTTGTCTTGGAAACCAAATCCAAGACCTACAGAGTTCCATCCCCTTCTCAACCCTGACTTCCGGAGCATCATGGGAGCAGGGAAAAGGAATTAGACACTCCTTTCTTGGTGCCAGGGCAGGAGCCTGGAGGATGTAATCATGTCCCCTTGTCCGTCTGTGCACAACAAGCACCTATTAATTATCTGCTCTGGATAGAGATGAATAAGACAGGAGTCTCTTAATGCCACTCAAGATGGCCTGGAGCACAGCGGGTGACCCTGTTAGAGGAAGCATCCTGCTGTGAGGTCTTGCTGGGGGAAGCTGCACTTCTTCTCACTTTCATGGCTTGGTAAACAAGTGCCTTTTGCAGTAAAAAGTCATTTTGAAGCTGTTTCCTCCCTAACTTGCTTGGCACCTTCCCTAAGCTGTGGCAGGGGTTAACTCTCTTCCTGCCTCTCTCCTCCTCCTCTAGACCTTCCTGGGGCTCCATCCAACCTGGTGATTTCCAACATCAGCCCTCGGTCAGCCACACTTCAGTTCCGACCTGGCTATGACGGGAAGACAGCCATCTGCAAGTGGATTGTGGAGGGGCAGGTACGTGTCTCATGTGTTAGTAGCTTTTCCTGGTGTTATAACCAAATACCTGACACAGCAGTTTAAGGAGGAAGGAAGCTTTATTTTGACTCACAGTTGCCGTACTGTCCATAAAGACAGGGAAGTCATAGGAACAGGAATGTGAGCCAGCTGGTCACATGATCATCCACAGTCAGAAAGCAGAAAGGAATGATTGCTGATGCTCAGTGCATTTTCTCCTTTTTACTCAGTCCAGGCCCCCAGCCCATGGATGGGGACACCCATATTCAGAGTGGGTCTTCTCACCTCTTACAGACATGGCTAAAGGTGTGTCTCCTAGGTAATTGTAGGTGATATCAAATTGCCAATATTAAACACCATACCCCAGGAACTGGGGATTCCCAGTAGAAAGATGATGATAAGGACCTCTCTTTTAGGGAGTGTTAAAGTTCCTTCTAAAATGACTCCTCTTTGGGTGCTGGAGGGACTCCAAGATGGCTAAAAGGGGTTGTGCTTGGAGAGGAAGAGAAGAGACAGGAATGAAATCAGACACTGGGGGCAGGATGACAAAGATGAGAAAATCAGGGTCCTATCAAATGGCCAGAGAATTTAGAATAAAGGGGGAAACTCAAGGCTGTCCCAGCATGGTACCCCAAATTAGATAGCACAGCCAACTGACTTTTAAATTCTACATCACAGTTAGCTACCAGACTGGTACAGCTTGTCTGGCATAGAGCATCATGGGTACAGCTGCTTTTCGAGAGCAAGCTCTGTCTCCAGGTGCTGTTCTAGGCATGGAGGATCCAGTGTTAGCTTGTGCTATGGAGGGAAATGTTCTTCTGGGTGGCAGGACCTCCTGCTGCAGGGTGTGTCTGGAGACAGCACAGAGCAATAGCATGTGATGGAAAAATCTATCACATGGATAAACATAAACATAAAAATAAAAATAAAAATAAACATGGGAGGGTCTGGGCTTCTAGGAGGGATGTATGTAGATAGGCTCTGCTGGCATGGATGAATACCACACATTCCACCAGCTCCACGTTCTGATAAAAGAGAAAAAAATGAAGAGCCAAATTACAAGCAGTGAGTGGTGATGTTTGGAAGTAGTTCCTGTGTAATTAGATCCTGGTGACTCATTGCTGTCCTTGCACTGGGTTGTAGGAGTCTCTTCTGGGTACTGGCTGTGAATTAGGAAGCAAATCTTACACGTACATGTGCAAAAGTTTCACCAAGCCCACCTTTCTGGAAAGCTATGTAGAATGTCCACAGTGTAAACTATCTGGATGGGAGCTATCTGTCACTGGGGCTGAGCCTATTTACTTAAGAAAAATAAGAGTATATCTGTCTTTTACATCTAATCAAAAAAATTCCCAGTGAATGAAAAAAATATGATGGAAACAGACTTTGAAACTCTTAGAAGAAAAATGTGTCTGCAGAAAACTAATTGTTACAACTTAATATTTATTGGTCCTAGAAGGTGAGCCAAGCACTATGTGGACCAAAGTATCAGCCACACCTGACATTCCTAGAAGCATTCTTACACTCCTGCTTCCCTCCCTTGAAGCCCTTCTCATCCATTGGTAGTCACTTGTCTTCTCTCTGTCACTATAGATTACATCTCTTTTTCTTTTTTTCTAAGAGTCTTCTGCCCTTTTTCCCAGTGCCATGTCCTATTGACAACACCTAGGCACCAGAGAGGTCCTTGCATGATTCCTTCTAGTGGAACCACTTAGCACTCCTCTGTCCCTCCATGTCCTTTGAACCAGAAGTTCTTCACAAAAACTTGATGAAATGTGCTTTCACTTTTGCATCTCCCTCTCCTTCCTGCCTCCCCTCCTTCCTGCACCCTCAGCATATCCTTGGTTCTCTGCACATGTTGAGGTAGATAAAGAGCAGGGAGTTATGCCAAATAGAGCAGCAGGTGAAAGTGAACTGCCTGATCCCTGATCCCTACTCCACCAGTTCCCCATCAGTGTTTTATCTACTCACCCATGCATACTGTTTCACCTGAACTGTTTTCTTTGAACATTCAGAATGGAATTTTTTTTTTATTCTCTCAACCTTTACTCACTTTGTCTCTGGAACTTTGAAGGGAAGCCCTTGCCCTAATCCCTCACATTGTGTAGGTACCTTCAAAGCCAGGAAGGCAGAAAAACACTCATTTATAAATTATCAAAGTAAGGCACTGCCTCCTTCTTCTGGTGTTAAACAGATTTGCTTTCTTTTTTTCTTTTTGTTCTGTTTCTTTCCTACCATTGCAATAATTATGAAAGCATTTTATATTCAGTGTGTTCCAGGCATCTATCTGTACTCATTGCTCTATTTTAATCATGTGTGTCTGTCTGTCTGTCTGTCTGTGCATGCCATGGTGCATGTATGAAGTCCTCACCTTCATCTTGTGTGAGACAGTGTCCTTTGCCTGCTGTGCATACCAGGTGAGCTGGCCCCTGAACTTCAGGGAGTCTCCTGCTTCCGCCCTCTTATCTGTCCATAGGAACACAGGGATTATGGACATATGCTACCATGTCCAGCTTTGTGTAGGGATTCAAACTCAGGACCTTGTGCTTGTGTGGTGAGCACTTTGCCCACAGAGTTGTCTATCTCCTTTACCCCCATTGCTGTCCTTTGAGTCCTAAATTCACCTATCTTTATCCCTTCATGTTCTAGATTTCTTGGCATGAGGAGATCTGGTTTTCTGGTATTACATGATGTTCCAGAACATGGGGCCTTCCTGGTCCAAGCTCATATGAGCTGTTTCTACATGGGCCTGGGTTTTAAATAGTGTCAAATAACATTTAAAAATCAAAATCTAAGCATCAAAAGCTGAGCGAGCTCATTGCTACCATCTCATCATTGCTTCCAGAACTTTCTGGTCAGGAGAGGAAATACATTAAACATTTTTGTTAGATTTACTTTCACATTCATAAGTGTTTTGCCTATATGCACATTTATGTACCATATGTGTGCCTGGTATTCATGGAGGCCAGAAGAGGGTGTCAGATCCACTAGAACTGGTTGTGAGCCAGCATTGTATATCCTGGAAATTGAACCTGTGTCTTCAGGAAGAGCAGCTAGTGCTCTTAACCACTGAGCCATCTTTCAGCCCCAGGAAAGATGTATTTTTAACACCATATGGTCATAGTGATATTCTCAATTCAAATAAAATACCGTTATCCTTAAATTCATATCTTATTCTAAATTTGCCTTATACTAAAATGCATTTTTTAAGAAACCCCAATGTTCTTATTTTCTTTACCTGACTATTATACTGAGTATAAACCTGTGATTCCAACAGAGTAATCAAAAAGACTACTAATGCAATGTAAGTGTTTATCCTTAGGTTTAATTCTCTCCTGCATTCACAGTCAAGATGCTGAGCTTAAAAAAAAAATCACTCAACAGCATTCTTTGCTTACCTGCTTTCATCACAAACTTGTAGATAACCAGACACATTCATTTTAGGTGTTGTGTTCTTTTGCCTTGCTTATTAGCAGTTAGTTTCTGTAAAGATCATTTCACCTGAGAGAAATGGCTAGGGCTTTTTAAGTTTATTTTCATTTGTAACCATTTACATTATTACAGAGTCAAAGCTATAGAAAAATGATATGTTGGGAAGTCTAGGTTCTCCCGCCTGTTACTACACCTCATGGGTAATCATGCCTACTTGAATTTTGGTCTACCCTTTGTAGGTATGTGTTCATGTGTGTGCAGTTGCACATATGTGTGCAATGTACACATGTGCACATTCTTATAGAGGCCAGAGGTCAACCTCAGCTCTTGTTCCTCAGGTACTGTTTGCCTGGCTTTGGAAACAAAGTCTCTTAAGGACTTGGGGCTCACTGAGCATTCTAGTCTGGGTGACCAGCCAGCTCCAGGGATCCTCTTGTCTCTAACTCCCAACCACTTGGATTACAAGTGAGTGTCAGCCATGCCCAGGTTTTTTGTTTTGTTTTGTTTAACTTGGGCTCTGTGGATCAAACTCAGGTTGCATGGTAGACAGACACTTTACTGAATGAACTGTCTTCCCAGATCTCTACCCTTCTCTTTGACAACAGAAACAAATCTCCATATTTGTATTACCATTCTTGGGTGGAATGTGGACTTTTGCATTCTCTTCTCTCACGATGAAGTGGTTACTGCACATCTGTCCATTTCCTGGTGGCTCCCTCCATCCTTCCTGCAGCGAGCCCTGCTGTGGATTATTTAGCCAGCCCTCCATGTTGGGCATGTGTTTTCTATCACTGCCATCAACAGATTGCCAAACACTGAGTGCTTTACACAACAGAAACATGCTATTAGAGACCTTTAGGACCCAAGTCTAGTGTGAGTTTTATGACTAAACCATGTTGCCCATAGCACAGTGCCCCCTCCAGACACTCTGAAGAGGAGCTGGGTTCTGTGATCATTAATGAGTAGGTAGAAATCAGTTCCATGTTGGGAGCCTGAGGTTTAGTGTGTGGGAAGCTACCTGTCAGCAGGGCTATTCTAGCTGCTAGAGGTCACCTTGTTGGGTGTCTCATAGTTCCTTCCCATCTTCAAAGTCAGCAAGTGGGTCTTCTTCAGGCTTGGTCTCTTTTTATGCTTTGGTCTCATCTCAGTGACCCTTTTCCACTTCTAAGTACCCCTGTGGTGACTTTGGAGCCAATGTTCTTGCTCTTTAATATGTTTAGCCTTGTTGCCTTAGCTTAGGCTTGTTCCTAACTAGTTCTTATAACTTAATTTAACCCATATATTTTCATCCATGAGGCTTGTTACCTCATCTCCGTACTGTCCATCCTGCTTCCTCCACATTTGTCTGGCAACGCCACCTTTTTTCTTTCTAGAGTTTGCTCTCTGCCCAGAAGTCCCACCTATACCTCCTGCCTAGCTATTGGCCATTCAGCTTTCTATTACACCAATCACAGCAAATACACCTTCACACAGTGTACAACTGTCCCACAACAGCTGGGTCAAACAGTGGCTGAATGTTAATCCTTCCCAGAAGCTGCCAGATATCTTCTCTATGGGTCTACACATGGCATGCTCATCAGAATCACATATATAGAATGAAGTAACTTCCAATTAAGTCCAACGTCTGAGTCTTCTCTGGCATACTTCTGCATAGATAATAAGGCTTTCCCAATTTGTGTGTTCTGAAGGAGCTCCACCCAACTTTCTGCCCCCACTTCTATTTCCATATGCACTTGAATGTATTTATGAGCTTTTCTTTCTTTCCTTCCTTCCTCCCTCCCTCCCTCCCTCCCTCCCTTCCTTCCTTACCTCCTTCCCTGCTTCCCTCTTTCTCTTCTTCCTTCCTCCCTTCCTTCTCTCCATTCATCCATCTTTCTTTATTCATTTTTTTTGAAGCATTTACTGCTTAACTACCCAAGAAACTGTGCATGGTAGGCTGGCGCTCTCTCATTGAGCCATGCCCCAGCCCCTCCCTGTCACTCTGCCACTGAGCTACAGACCCAGCCCTTTTTATTATTTACATTCTGAGATAGGGTCTCATGGAGCTGCTCACCTGGATTTGAACTTATCCTATAGCCTAGGCTAGCCTTGAACTCTTGATCCTCCTGCCTTTACCTTCCACATAGCTAGGGCTGCAGGCCTACTACACCACACCTGGATTCTTTGTTTTATTTACTCTTGCAGTCTTGCTGGGAGCTCAGCCCCTTTATCAAGAACTGAGTCAGTGATAGGAGACCATCTTTCTTTATTTCTAACTTTAAAGAGATTCTTTAAGGTTTTATTATCAAGTGTGACATTTATGGAAGGTGTCTCACTTGTTTATTGTTGGTCTTTTCTATGTGAAGACTGTTGTCTTCCAACCCTGGTTTGCTAGGATATTTTCCCCTTATTATTATTTTTTGTGTTTTATATACTGATTGGGGAAGATAGATGTACACATGCCACAGCTCACATGTGAAGGTCAAAGGATAGCTTGCTGGAGCCAGTTCTCCTTCTATCCTGTGGGTCCCAGTGTTGGAACCCAGATCCTCAGGCTTGGCTGCAAGCCCTTTATATGCTGAGCTGTCTCACTGGCCCTGATGTTCTTTTACATATCTAACCCATGTTCATAAGTGAACTTAGCTTTTCCTGGCTACAGGTTGGGCTTGGCTTTCAAGATCAGTGGTTAGACTTTTCATCTGTCTTCATCACTCTGGGTGCCCCAGCAAGGAAGCTCTGGGGCCTGTTACCTACAATAGACCAAGTCCTTGGCCCATGGCTCCTAGGTCTGCTTCTCTGGGGCTACCAAACAATCAGCCCAAAGCCATCTCTTAAATTGTTACCTACACTGTGCCCAGTTATGAGTCTCTACAGTGAAGGCTGTCTTCCTAGCAATGACATGACCTTTGCCTCATGAACTTCCAGCATCTGTGATTGCCTACACAATACCTACACAAGATTGGGCCCTTCAACCTTCCATCATGGAAGAGTGAGGGGTTTATGAGGCCCCACCCATCCTAGCGGATCTATAGGTAATTAATAGCTACTGAGGAAGGGAAGGAGGGAAGGAAGGAAGGATTGTTTCCTTCAGTAGTGTAACCACTGAGAAGAGGAAGGGGGTCAATGGAGTGGGAGGGGCCAAGAGAAGGCAATGGAGGATGGATATGATTAAAATACATTACATAGACAGATTATTATAGATGATTAATATATGCCGATCATTTTTAGCTGCTGTCTTTTGTTTCATGTTGGAAACACATTAGAAGGTACAAAGAGAATGCAAGAATCCTACACAGAGTCCTGCCCTCACCCACCTTGCACTCCCAAACCACCCCCCATCACAGCCCAGGCTCACACAAAGGCCACTTCTGGTTCTGAAAGTTGTTCCAGGATCTCCTCAGAGTGACAGTGCTGACCCCAGGACATGAAACGCACTCAGATTTTCTGCTCCGCCAATCTCCTTCAGCCATGGGATGAATTTTTGTGACTTTGACCGTTTTGCAGATTATCAGATAAGCCTGTCCTGCAGTGCTTCTCAATTCAGGTGTGTCAGAACTCTTTGTGAATCTTCTAGAGTCTTTACTTTTGGTCAGATTATTGGGCAGTTCCCTCAGTGTCCTGTTTGGTTTAAAGTGATAATATGCTCATTATTGGAGAGCCAACTTTCTTCATTTGATTGACATGGTTCAAGCAGCTTTCATCTCTATATAGCTACTTCCCCTGCCTTTAAAATTAAGATGCACTGGATTGGGGAGATGGCTCAGGGTAAGGACAGGTGCACAAGTGTGAGGACCAGAGTTCACATCCCCAGCACCCACAGCATGGGTGGGTGGTAGGTATGCTGGCCCACCTGTAATTCCAGCCCTCAGGAGGCAAAGGTGGGGGTCACCAGGACAGGCTGGTTAGCTGGACCAACAGAATCATCAAGCTCCAGGTTTGTGAGAAACACTGCTCAGTAAATAAGTGGAGGGTGATTTTCTGCCTGAATTAATTAGCATTAGGATGGAAACTGTTTGTTTGTTTTTTTTAAATATGATCTCTCTCCATCCACACCCCCACCCCCACTTCTTTTACCTTTTCTTATTCTCTGTGTATATGTGTTACTGAGGATGGAATCTAGGGTCATGCATAGACTAAACAAGCATTTCACTACTGAGCTGTTATCCAAGACCCTCAATGAGGGTGTCTAGGCAGGTACTCTACCACTGAACTACATTCCTGGGCCTCTTCACTTTCTATTTTGGTACAAATTTTAGTAAGTTTTCCAGCTTGCTCTTGAACTTGTGATCCTGTCTCTGCCTCCTTAGTAGTTGGATTCACAGGTCTGTAACTTCAGGTCTGGTACTAGTCAAGCCATGCCTACCATATTCCCAATACTTCAGTCCCACCTGGTGTTTTCCAACTGAAGATGGTGACACTCACTGACTCTGGCCCTGGGTTGGTACTTGCTTAGATTTTGCGGTGCATCTGCCACTTTCTTACTTGTCATTTCTTCCCAAGTTTAATTTCCTATTTGTTCGATTACATCTGTTAGTTGTTCTCTGGGTTGCAACACTGTGAATGTTAACTTCTCCCATGGTGCATCTGAGTAATCTAGAAGTATCTTTTCTTTAGTGCCATCCTCTGAATGGTAATTTAGCGTTGTAAATGCAAGAACTGCAGGTCTGAAGATAACAGCCCAGGTTCTCCTCACTCCTGTTGTTGATGTTGAAGCTCGCTTCCTACCCCATCTTACTTTTCCAGTAATCTAGTATTTTATGATCTCTTGTGTTCTGGAGCTTTACTGTATGTCAGGTCTAGAAGGATGTTGCCAAATATTACTTTAACTATGTACACGTGTGTTACATTTTTTTATGCTGCATTTGTTTAACGATGTAAAGATGCATTGCCTTGCCTGCCTAAGGCACCTGATTGGTTTAAGGAAAAGCTGAACAGCCAATAGCTGGGCAGTAGAGGGATAGGCAGAGCTGGTGGACAGAGAGAATAAGTAGGAGGAAAGAATGGGGGAGAGAAGAAAAAGAACAAGGGAGATAGAGAGGGAGACGACAGACAGACAGACAGACAGACAGAGAGCAGGAAAGTAGGACATACAGAATGAAAGAAAGGTAAAAAAGCCCTGAGGATAAATGTAGATGAAGAGAAATGGGTTAAATTAAGTTATGAGTTAGTGAGACAAGCATAAGATAAGGCCAAGCTTTCATAACTGATAATAAGTCTCCATGTCTTGATTCGGGAGCTGGTTGGCAATCTAAAAAAGCCTGCTACAGAAGGATCTTTTGTTTATTTTTTCATGTGTATGTATAGTAGGAATGCATTTGTGTGGTTGCACTAGTGAGTGTGGAAGCCAGAGGTTGACATCAGATACCTTTTTGGGTTGTTCTCCACTTTCTTTATTGAGGCAGGGTCTCTCACTATTCCAGAGCTCACAGATCCAACTAGACTAAGATAGCTAGCTTGCCCCAAGGATCCCCTGTTTCTGTCTCCTGAGTGCTGGGATTGTAGCTGGGCCCCCATGCCTATCAGGCTTTTATGTGAGTGCTGGGATCCAAGCTCTGGTCCTCACATTTGCATAGCATGCACTTTGCCCATCAACGTTATCTCCTCTAGCCCCAGACTGTTTTTGAAGTTGGGATGTATTACACGCTCTAGATCTAAAAATTAATTTGTTCTGGAAAATTCTTTGTCATGATCTGTTTGAATGCAGCCTCTCCACTGTCCATGTCTCTTGCTGGAACGCTTAGTGGATATAAGAAATTGCTTCTCTCTTTATCCTCCTGGTCTCTTAGCATCTATTTCCTATTTTTCTTCTCTTTATCTCTCTGTGCTCCTATCTAAATAATGTCCTCAGATATAGCTTCCAGTAAATTAATTCTCTGTTGACCTGTATCTCATTGGCCTTTTTGTCTCTTCATAAGTTTTCAATCTTGGTGGCAGATATTTGCATTTTATACAGCTCTATTATTTCTTCATCTCTGCCTTTTAAAATAGATTGTAATAGTGACATATTCTGTCCGTGATGTTACAATTTATTCTGTGTGTGTGTGTGTGTGTGTGTGTGTGTGTGTGTGTGTGTGTGTTCATGCACATTTGTAGGGCAGCCTGAGGTTAAATTTGGGTATCATTTTTTAGGATATTATCCATCGTGGTTTGTTTATTTGTTTGGAGACAGGATCTCTCACTGGCCTGGATTAATTTTGGCTGATTGGCCATCAAGTCCCAGGGATTCTCCTTTCTCTGCCTTCCTACTGCTGGGATTACAAGCATGCACATCACATTTGACTTCTTACATGGGTTCTGGAGGTCAAACTCTGGTCCCCAAGCTTACAAAGCAAGAACTTTACCTACTGAGCCTTGTCCCCAATTGATTCTCTTGGTTTTATTTTTGTTTTAGGTTTTGGTCATGTTGTTGCTTTGAAAGAAGGTTGTAAATGGAGGAAGAACCTTTGTCCCAACTGCCAGGTCCCAAATAAACACACAAAAGCTTATATTAATTACAGAATGGTTGGCCGATGGCTCAGGCTTATTACTAACTAGCTCTTACATTTAAATCCACCCATTTCTATTAATCTATGTATTGCTACATGGCCATGGCTTTACCGATCTTCTGGCATCTTGCTTTTTAGGCAGCTAGATCACACCTCCCTCGACTCCTCCCCTCTTCCTCTGAGTCCTCAGTTTGATTGTTCTGCCTAATTTTATCCTGCCTTGCCATAGGCCAAAACAGCTTTATTATCAACCAATGAGAGCAATACATATTCACAGTGTGCATAAGGGTCATCCCACAGCAGAAGGTTCTGTGTGAGCCCAGGCTAGCCTTGAACTCATGACCTTCCTGCCTCAGCCTCTCCAGTATTGAGATTACAGTTGCACTACCACCCAGCTCTAACTCATCCCTGTGTGCCTTTCTGTGACTTCTGGCTCTGGGCTTTTGTTTTTTGTTTGTTTGCTTGCTTTTCCATATTGGTTTGTTTTTCCTACCTGGTGGGTTGGTGGTAGCATTTTCACATCTCTGCCCAATGCTTTTTAATCATCATTTGATATTCTCTTTCTCTAGATCAGTGGTTCTCAACCTTCCTAATGCTCTGACCCTTTAATACAGTTCCTTATGTTGGAGTGACCCCAACCATAAAATTATTTGATTCCTACTTCAAAGCTAATTTTGCTACTGTTAGGAATCATGATGTAAATATCTGTGCTTTACAATGGTCTTTGATGACCTCTTTGAAAGGGATGTCATCCTACAGGTTCTAGACCTTCCAAACCAAAAGTGGTGCATGCATGGGATTAAGTTTGGGGAGATGCATTTCTCCCTTTCTTTCTCTCCCCCCAGCACACAGTACAGGCCTGGGGAGGAAGAGGTATGGATTTAAACATGGATTCCCATGTTTATAATGGATGCTGCATTAGTTCCCCCTTTCCAGCAGCCTAAGGCCTTTTTTCTTCTCTCACCTTGGTTTTGCTTGCAGAATGCGAGGGGGCCAGACTGGACCCTTTTGCTTATTTCTGCTGTTCAAAGGCCCTGTGGTTCACCTCCCTGGACCTTCTTCCATCCCTTGCTTGCTAAGAGCTACCCTCACCTAGAGTAGCCACACTGCTGGTTTCCCCAGTTGAGTGACTGTAACAGGGTGACTGTTATATCCTGCCCCAGCTCCTCTGTGGCTTTGGTTTATCGGGTCATTGAAATACCCATTAGTCATTCATGTTCCTTCCACAATACTTCAGTTAACTTGGAGTCTAAAAGTTGAAGCCTCAGAATGGAAAGCAGTTCTTTCCCCCTCAGGCCAGGCCCCTGAGCTATCTGCGTTTATGTTCTCGGCCAGCTAACAGTCATCTATAAATAGAAGCTTAGTTCCCTTCCCCAGGGGACCAGTTTCTTGATGCACCTTCTGGATCTTTCCAGTACACTGAGGTCAAGAGGAGAAGTTAGAGGAAGCCACTGCAAGTCTCATCCTTGGTGTTTGAGACCCCAAGTGGCTGCCAGAGGGCAGGATGTGCACACAGCTGTGGTGTGTCTCCCCAGCTGGATTTTTGTGCCACATGAAAGCTACAGCATTTCCCTTGAAGCATCGAGATGGGCTCTACCGGCATGGTGCTGGGGAGTAAGAGATGTGTGTGTGGGGGGTCTCACTAGAGAGGCTCCTCTCACAGCCTTTCCAAAGGAGATTGGGAGTGGAATGTTCTAGAAGGCTTTGTTTTCACTGCCAGGACCATCACAAGGCAAGCTTCTGGAGACCTTCCCAGGAAAGAGTGGGAGGTGACTTCAGCTCCTCTAAAGGCAATGGAGGGGCCTACGGCACAGCTCAGGCCACCTGAGCATTACTGGAGTTGTAAGGGTCACTGTCTAGGCCTGGGCAGCCTTAATAAGTTAGGTTTGCACCCTTTCTCAATAAAAGAGACAAGACACAATGGAGAGAGAAAGGCAGGAGGGGGTGGGAGAGTCCATGTGGCCATGTTGGGAATAAAGAGATCCGGTGCTCCCCCGTTCATCTGACACGGAGTTTAGATTGTAAAAGAGGGCAAGAGGTCTGTATAGCTAAGCAATCCTGGTCCAGGGAGGCCTCACCATCCACATTGTCAGGGCCCCAGTCTCTCCCACAAGGAGATCTGAATAGTTGTTAGACTGTGTGAAACCTCCTTCTAGGAGACAAGCTCCCCCTCTGGCTAGCCTGGGCTTCTGCCTTTTCCTTCTCCCAGCATAAGACTCCTGGGGAAAAGTCCAACTTCTTGGAAGCCTGTGGTCGAACTCTTTCCTCAGGACCATTGGGACCATTGGCTCCCTGGTAATGACACAGAGACTTATTATTAATTATGAAAGCTCAGCCGATAACTTAGGCTTGTTTCTGACTGGATCTTATAACTTAAAGTAACCCATTTCTATTCATTTACTTTCTGCCTCATGGCTTTATTTTCTTTCTTTCTTTTTTTTTCTGTGTAGTTTTGGTGCCTGTCCTGGATCTCTCTCTGTAGACCAGGCTGGCCTCAAACTCACAGAGATCCACCTGGCTCTGCCTCCCGAGTGCTGGGATTAAAGGCGTGCACCACCAACTCCCAGTGGCTTTATTATCTTTTTTTTTTTTTTTTTTTTTTTTTTTTTTTTTTTTTTTGGTTTTTTTCGAGACAGGGTTTCTCTGTGTAGCTTTGCGCCTTTCCTGGAACTCGCTTTGGAGACCAGGCTGGCCTCGAACTCACAGAGATCCGCCTGGCTCTGCCTCCCGAGTGCTGGGATTAAAGGCGTGCGCCACCACCGCCCGGCGGCTTTATTATCTTATCTCCGTAGTGCCCATCCTGTTTCTTCTCTCCTGGTGTCTCCACCTTCTTTTTCCCAATTCCTTCTGTACCTGGAAATCCTGCCTAGCTATTGGCCATTCAGCTTTTTATTAAACCAATCAGAGTGACACGTCTTCACAGTGTACAGAAAGATTATTCCACAACAGAAACCATTGTTTTAATAGTCAGATAGACAAAGGAAGGGGCACAGGTATCTCTTAGAATTTCTCTCTCTCTCTCTCTCTCTCTCTCTCTCTCTCTCTCTCTCTCTCTCTCTGTGTGTGTGTGTGTGTGAGTGTGTGTGTGTATGTGTGTTGTATACATCTGTACATGCCCCATGTGGGCACATGCAGGGCCGGAGGTTGACATTGGGATCTCTTCCTCAGTCACTTCACTGTGTTTTCAGAGGCAGAGTCTCTCACTGAACCTAGAACATGCCATTTCAGCTAGAATGACTAGCTAGTGATCGCCAGAGTTCTGCCTGTTTCCACCTCCCCAGCACTGAGGCCGCAGGTACACACTGATAACACCCGGCTTCTTTTACATGGGTGCTATGGATCCCCATGCTTGCACAGCAAGGCCTTTATCCACTAAGCCATTTCCCAACACCCCTCTTTAGAAATCTTCATTTTTGCCGCAGGATGGTTACATGAGGGATAGATGGGGTTCTCAGAGGAGACCTAGCCTGTAGGATGCCTCGCCCCCTGCAGAACACAGGAGGGTATATTATGGCAGTGAAGGTCTTAGGGTTACAGTTCAGCACCCTACCCAGGCTGTCCTAGTATCCCATCTTTACAAGGAAGACCCAGAGTTAGATCACTGGCCTAGAGTCACACTGTGAGGAAGCACTAAGCATCACAGAAAGACTGGAAGGTGGAGTGTAGCTGGAAGTTTCTCCAGTCCTGCCTGGCCCCACAGTTGAGATGAATCTCTCCTACCTGCATCCCACAGCCTCTTGATCCCAAGTAAACACACAGAGGATTATATTATTTACAAACTGTATGGCCTTTGGGTCAGGCTTCTTCCTAGCTAACTCTTAACTTAACCCATTTCTATTCATGTATATATGGCCACGTGGCCATGGCATTACCACTCTGCTGGCATCTTGTTGCTCCTTGGGTAGTGGGCTGGCACCTCTCCCCACTCCATCCTTCTTCATCTCATCTTTAGTTTGAATGTACCACCTAACCTTATCCTGCCCTACCATAGGCCAATGTAGCTTTATTTATCAACCAATCAGAGCAACACATGTTCACAGTGTACAGAAAGACATCCCACAGCAGTGGAAGATGAAGACAAGCCCTGGAGCTAAGAATGAGACAGGCTTGCTGCTGTACTTCTTCTCTGCATGGGCCATGGGCTGACAGGAGTATGTTGGGAGATGGTGTGGGTTGATCACAGTGGCACCTGCTGAGCCTGCAGAACACAGAGCGTCACCTTGCCCACCGCTGGCCTCCACACACAGCAATTCTGCCCATTGGAAGAAAAGCCACTCATTTATTACGCAGACCACTCTTGCTGGGACAAGCTCACCAAGGGGTGGGAATAGGTCTTGATGGCAGCAGGCTATGTTTGGCTGAAGAAGGCTGTTCATGATCACCCTTCCAAGCACAGCTGCTCCTGAGATGACCTTGCGGTCATTTAGTAGGTGGCTGTCAACCTAAAGAGAAGGACTCCACAGTGTGAAAACGGGTGTAAGTTTAGAAAGGTTTGCCGGGACTCGGGGAGAGGGCTTGGTCTGTAAAGTGCTTGCCTTATGAGTATGAGGACCTGAGTTCCATCCCCCTGGATGCATGTTTGTTTGTTTATTTAAAGCTGGATGTGAAGTTGCAGACTTGTAATCTCAGTGCTGGAGCCCTGGGGTTTGCTGGCTGCAAGCCTAGCTTACTTGATGAGTTCTATCTCAAAAACCAAGGTGGACAACTCTCAAGGAACAGCAGCCAGGTTGACCACTGGCCTTCACCTATACATGCACACATGTGCATATTTACCTGTGCACACACATGGAAGGCAAACACATGCATTTCACATACATGAACTCACATATACATACATACTCACACATTCTCGTGCAGAGAGAGAGAGAGAGAGAGAGAGAGAGAGAGAGAGAGAGAGAGAGAGAGAGAGAGAGAGAGAGAGAAAGTTTTCCTAGGCTGCTAGAGGAGCATGGAGGGAGGAGAAAGCCAAAGCATCTGGGGCTCTGGACATCTCAAGAAGGGAATGTCATGGAGCTGAATGTCCAGACTCCCCCGAGCAGCATCCAGGACTGGAGACTGGAGCATCCTCTAGGCCAGTGTGTGCAGTCCAGCCTCGAGTCCCTTCCATGCCTCCCACTTCTCAGTGCATCTTTGCAATTAAGTTTCGCTTACGTTCTGACCGCTTTTTTAAACCTGCAAACCAAGGGTTTTATGGCTGTTGTTTTTTTGTTTGTATGTGTGCGTGCATGTGAACATGTTCATGTGTGCACAGGTGAGTGCATACATATGTGCACAAGAACAGAATCAACATCAGCTGTCTTTCTCTACCGCTCTCCACTTTTTTTTTCTTTTTTTTTTTTCTTTTTTTTTGAGATTGGTTCTCTCACTGAACCTGGAGCTTGCTAATTAGAGTAGGCTGGCTGGCCAGGGAGCCTTAGGGATCCACCTTAGGGTCCTCCATGTCCCCAGTGCTGGGACTACACTCATGTGCCTCCATGTCCTGCTTTCTTTTATGTATGTTCTGGGGATTAGACTCAGGTCTTCTCACTTTCCCAGGAAGCCCCTTACCTGTAGCTGTCTCCCCCGCCCCACAAGCGAGGTTTTTGACTTCAGTTATCTCCAGTGAATTATGGGATAAAAGATGCTTGCTGTTGAAAAAGCCTCTTGTAAGGTCCTTGTAGTGTTGTTGATGCTCAGATATGGGTTTAAAAAAAAAGCGGCAGCATTTGTGGGTATTTCTGGCTCGGTAATGCTTTGCTTAATTAGTAACCTCTGGCTGCAGATGGAGCCGAACAGCTCTTCCCACGTTTTCAGTACAGTTGGCAGTGGTACCTGTTGTCCTTGGCCACCCGCTCCCCACCCCTCGCTGACTTCCTTCCCTCCCTCAGCCCTGCTGCACATGGCCATTCGCTGCGCTCTAATAGCCAGAATTGCTGCCCGACTCCAGCAAAGGCTGCTCGGGGCAGGATTTTCGGTAATGAAGACACTCTCAGTAACACTTTGGGTACAGATAAAACTGTTTCCATTCTGAAAATGGAAAGCAGAGAGGGGGTGGGGGAAACCCACTAAGTGCTTATTTGTGCATAATAGTAGCCATTTTCTTAAAAAGGAGCTGTTTTAGAGAGTGTTATGGGCTAATAAAATAAAACACGAATCTGTTCTACGCTGGTCTCCTGGTAACTAAGGAACACTGGAGATGGAGATAACGTGTGGCCCCAATGGCCCCAGAGGTGACACACACAGACCCCCAGGTTACCTAGAGTGTCATTAGCCATCCTCGTTGAAGTGACTCATGCCTGGGAGACTCCAGGGCACAAGGAAATACTATGCATCTTTCAGGTGTGCTCAGCAGGTTCCAGGGACTACATTGAATGGAGGCTGATGGATGGAAGGCCACAGGTGGCGTTTTTCTGTGCGCTGCCACATGTAACCACAAGGACATATCCCAGGGTGTGTGGGGGTTTCCATTTACCTAACAAGCCATTTTATCTGAAGCCTCTTGCAATACATCCGTACTAAGGGTGAATTCCAGGGTAAGCCTGGTCAACAGCTGAGCATGTCTGTCTCCTATTAGAATCTTCTGTTCCTAGGCATGGCATTCCCTTCTGCCTTCTGCCTACGCAGCCAGGGGACTGAAGGCGAATGTGTGGCTGAGAGTCCCAGCCTAGGTACACCCTCTGCCCTCTATGCTGGACTCTGTATCCACTCCTGCTTCTAGCCACACTAGCTAAGTGCTATCTAGGTTCCAGACCCAGGACTCAGAGCACCAGAGACATGACAGTAACATTCCCAGCATTCATCAAAGGGGAAAGAGACTCATGGAAGGAACAGATGCCAAGGCCTCTTAGCAAGGGTCACCGTGAGATTACCATGGCTCCCATGTACATACAGACAGTCCCAATATAAAGATGATTCCCTGCGTATGTATAGACAGTGCCAGCCTGCTATAGTTCAACTCATAATGTTCAACTCTCAGCTCCACTCCACTACAAAAACAATGCTCTACAGTGCACCATGTTGCCAGCCTGTTGTAGATATTGCTTGTAGTTCTGTGTTCCATCATGACTGAGTGAGTGTATATGTGAGTCAGTCAACATTTCCCTATAAAATAGACTTTGCATTAGGTGGCATTGGCCAAGTGTATGCCAGTGTAAGTATTCTGAGAATGGTTGATGAGGGCCAGGCTAAGCTGTGATGCTCTGTAGGTAGATGCATTCAGAGCATTCTCCATGTCCGTTACTTTCTCTGTGGGTTGGATTTATAGTGTCTAATCCCTTCTAAGTCAATGGGCATTTCTGTTTGCTTGCTTACTTGTTCTCTCTCTCTCTCTCTCTCTCTCTCTCTCTCTCTCTCTCTCTCTCTCTCTCTGTGTGTGTGTGTGTGTGTGTGTGTGTGTGTGTGTGTGTGTGTGTCACATGGGGGCAGAAGTAGACTTCAGATATTTCCTTCAATCACTTCGCCTCATTTTTCGAGCCACCTGGCTGGACTGGCTGGCCAGCACACTCCAGGGTCTGCCTCCCCTCCCCCCCTCTGGAGTTGCTGATGTGTGCTGTGACATCTAGCTTTGAGTATGGGTTCTGTGGATCCAGAATCAGGTCCTCATGAATTCCCAAGAAGCACTTTGTTGACAGAACTGCCTCCCCTGCCCAGCATATCTGTTTGGGGGCTTGTTTTTCTCTTTCAGATTGGTGGAAGTTTAAAAACAGTACACTAGGCAGCCAGGGAGCTTCCAGGCTTTGGGAGTCCTTGAAATGAAATACCCCAAACTTGCCATTGGCCTTTTGCCCTTCTTAACTGGGCCTACTGTCTGCTGGATGGGACCAGCTGAGCCTGCTTGCATGTGTATGGCTGTGGGGAGGGCCAGGGTAGGTACTTTAGGGCTGCATGGACCTTCAAGCAAATGGTTGTCCATCAGAGCAAGCTGGTTGGCAAGAGTAAGGACCAGAGTCTGGGAAGCAGGCTGTGCTAGGATGAACAAAGAAACCTCTCCTAGCCTCAGTTCCTCGCTCACAAAACTAGGAGACTGAGGACACATTTAAAGCTTTAGCCTGGAGCTAGTGCACAGTATGTACTTAATAAGTGGAAGGCTATGGAAGAAAGACTTCATTCCTAGGGGGAGGCCAGGGAGCTAGTGCAAGGCTAAGCCATGGAAACACACAGGCCACCAAAGTGAACTCCAGCCTAGGGTAGGTATGGCAGCTCTGGGCCTGGGGGAAGCCAGTCACTCACAGGAGCTCAGAGGGACTCTGGAGGCACAGGTTCCCATGCTATCCTCAGTGCACAGAGAACCAAAGGTGGCCACATTCCCATTGCATACAGGAACCACAGTCCAGGAGAAGTCCCCCAGTTCTGGAGCTGGCAGTTCTGGAGCTAGGACATTACTCGAGTTGATCGGGTCAGAGCCTGGATCCTGGACACCCGAACAAGCTAGGCTCTGCCACCCATCCACAACATGATGATTAAAGAAACATCTCTCTAGAGAAAGGAGATGTATTCAATGTGGCCACAGTGGGAAGAAGAAAAAGTAAAGAGGTCTAGGGACCCCCAAATCCATCTTTATAGTGCTGATGTGGAGTTTGGGTTTAAATAGACTGCAGAGTTGTGCGTAGCTGCACAGTTGTGGCTAAGTGTGGGCCCACACATCACTGAGCCATCACTGCCTCGGTTCCAGTCTCCCCAGCAAGGACATCTAACCAGTTGTCAGAACTGTGTGAAACCTCTTTCGGGGAGACAAACTCCCCCTCTGGCTGGCACCAGAGGCTGACTTTTCCTTCTCCCAGTGTGAGAATCCTGGGGACATGCCAATTCCTTAGGGTGCATTGTCTCAAAAGTCTTACTGTCACAGGAGGGGCATGAGGATCTTAGACTGTCTTTGTTCCTGCAGGGGTAATTACACAAACATCCACTGAGAGACAAGACGATACCAGTGATGGATTCAAATGGAGCTGGAGTGTGGGCTCCTTTGCCTGGTAAAAGTTAAACCCAAGAATGGCAGGGAGCTAGCCAAGCTGCGCACCAGGCCCCCAGGCTTTACCTGGCCCTGGGGGTGGGGCATCTTGGCAGACAGGTCCACTTGTTCCTGCTTGCTGTCCTAGAAAGTCACTGCTTTGGGAAATAGACCACCCCAGGTTGCCAAGCACTTCTCATAGCTCCATGTGCACATAAATGTCCTGCACTTCTTCTGATCTTTGTGGAGTGTGTGTGTGTGTGTGTGTGTGTGTGTGTGTGTGTGTAGGCAGGCGTGTCATGTGTGTGGAGGACAGCCTCAGGTTTCGGTCCTGGCCTTCCATCTTGTCTGAGACTGGTCTCCTGCTCTCCACTGTTTTATCAGTGTAGCAGGCCTCAGAGCCTCTGGGGATTTGCTTGTCTCACTATCCTGTCTCCTCATTGTAGCACAGAGATTACAGGTACATGCTACCATGGCCAACTTTTTTTTTCATTAAGAAAACTTTTTATTCATTTTACACACTAATCAGAGATCCCCCTCTTCCCTCCTCCCACCCCCAGCCTCCCCCCTACAAACCACCCCTACTCCCCCCCCCAAGAAGACAAGGCCTTCCATGGAGAGGCACATCCAGTAGAGGCAAGTCCAAGCCCTTCCCCCTGCCTCAAGGCGGTACAAGGGGTCCCATCACAGGTAGTGGGCTCCAAAAAGCCCTCTCATGCACCAGGGATGGATTCTGATTCTACCGACAGGGGTCCTCAAGAAAATCAAGCTACACAATTATCTCACCATGCAGAGGGCCTAGTCCAGTCCCATGCAGGCTCCACAGCCATTGATCCAACTTTCATGAGTTCCCACTAGTTTGGTTTGGTTGTCTCTGCATGTTTCCCCATCATGATCCTGATGTACTTGTTCATAGAATCCCTCCTCTCTCTCTCTCTCTGACTGGACTCCTGGAGCTCTGCCTGGTGTTTGGCTGTGGATCTCTGCATCTGCCTCCATCAGTCACTGGAGAAAAGCTCTGTGATGACAGGTTATTCACCGATCTGATCAGTGGGGCAAGCCAATTCAGTTCAGGCACCCTCGCCACTATTTCTAGTAGTCCAAGCTGGGGTTATCCTTGGGGATTCCTGGCAACTTCCCTAGTACTAGGTTTTTCTCTATCCCCATGTTATTTCTCTCATTGCTTTCCCACTCTATCCCTGTTCCAAATTGACCATCCCATTCCCTTATGTTCTCATCCCCTATCCCCTACCCTCCATTGTCCACTCCTCACCCCCAGTTCACTCATGGAGATCTCATCTATTTCCCCTTCCCAGGGCGATCCATGCATCCTTCTTTGGGTCTTCCTTGTTAGCTGGCTTCTCTGGAGTTGTGGGTTGTTGCCTGATTATCCTTTGCTTTACTTCTAGTATCCACTTATGAGTGGGTACATACCATGTTTGTCCTTCTGAGTCTGGGTTATCTCACTCCAGATGATATTTTCTAGTTCTATCCATTTGCCTGCAAATTTCATGGTGTCATTGTTTTTCTCTGCTGAGTAGTATTCGATTGTGTCTATGTACCACATTTTCTTAATCCATTCTTCAGTTGAGGGGCATCTAGGTTGTTTCCAAGTTCTGGCTGTTATGAATAATTCTGCTATGAATGAACATAGTTGAACATGTGTCCCTGCGGTATGATTGAGCATTCCTTGGGTATGCACCCAAGAGTGGTATCACTGGGTCTTGAAATAGATTGATTCCAAATTTTCTGAGAAACCAGCACACTGATTTCCAAAGTGACTATACAAGTTTGCATTCCCACCAACAGTGGAGGAGTGTTCTGCTTGCTGCACATCCTCTCCAACATATGCTGTCTGCAGTGCTTTTCATCTTAGCCATTCTGACAGGTGTAAGATGGTATCTCAGAGTTGTTTTGATTTGCATTTCCCTGATGACTAAGGATGCTGAGCATTCCTATGTCTTTCAGCCATTTGAAATTCTTCCTTTGAGAATTCTCTGTTTAGCTTTGTAGCCCATTTTTTTAAATTGGATTCTTCATTATTTTGATGTCTAGTTCTTGAGTTCTTTATATATTTTGGAGATCAGCCCTCTGTCAGATGTTGGGGTTGGTGAAAATCTATTCCCAATTCTGTAGGCTGTTGTTTTGTCTTATTTGCTGTGTCCTTTGCCTTACAGAAGCTTCTCAATTTCATGAGGTCCCATTTGTTAATTGTTGCTCTCAGTATCTGTACTACTGGTGTTAATTTAGGAAGTGGTCTTCTATGCCAATATGTTCAAGACTACTTCCTACTTTCTCTTCTATCAGATTCAGTGTAACTGGTTTTATATTGAGGTCTTTGATCCACTTGGACTTGAGTTTTGTGCATGGCGATAGATATGGATCTATTTGCAATCTTCTACATGTTGACGTCCAGTTATGCCAGCACCATTTGTTGAAGATGCTTTCTTTTTTCCATTGTACACTTTTTGCTTCTTTGTCAAAACTCAGGTGTTCATAGGTGTGTGGGTTAATGTCAGGATCTTCAATGCAATTCCATTGGGTCACATGTCAGTTTTTCTGCCAATACCAAGCTATTTGTATTACTATGGCTCTATAGTAGAACTTGATGTCAGGGATGATGATGCCTCCAGAGGTGGCTTTGTTGTACAGGATTCTTTTAGCTATCCTGGGTTTTCTGTTTTTCCAAATGAAGTTGAGTTGTTTCTTTCCAGGTCTATGAAGAATTGTGTTGGGATTTTGATGGGGATTACATTGAATTTGTAGATTGCTTTTGGTAAGATTGCCATTTTTACTATGTTAATCCTACCTATCCATGAGCATGGGAGATCTTCCTATTTTCTGATATCTTCTTCAATTTCTTTCTTCAAGGACTCAAAGTTCTTATCATACAGGTCTTTCACTTGCTTAGTTAGAGTTACCCCAAGGTATTTTATATGATTCGTGGCTATTGTAAAGGGTGATGTTTCTCTGATTTCTTTTTCAGCCCATTTATCATTTGTATATAGGAGGGCTACTGATTTTTTGAGTTAATCTTGTATCCTGCCATATTACTGAAGGTGTTTGTCAGCTATAGGAGTTCCCTATTAGAATTTTTGGGGTCACTTATGTATACTATCATATCATCTGCAAATAGTGAAAGTCTGACTTCTTCCTTTCCAATTTGTATTCCCTTGATCTCCCTCTGTTGTCTTATTGCTCTAGCTAGAACTTCAAGTACTATATTGAATAAATATGGGGAAAGTGGACAGCCTTGTCTTGTTCCTGATTTTAGTGGAATCACTTTGAGTTTCTCTCCATTTACTTCGATGGTGGCTGTTGGCTTGCTGTAAATTGCCTTTATTATGTTTAGGTATGTTCCTTGTATTCTTGTTCTCTCCAAGACCTTTATTGTGAAGGGGTGTTGGATTTTGTCAAAGGCCTTTTCAGCATCTAATGAAATGATCATGTGGGTTTTTTTCTTTCAGATTGTTTATATGGTGTATTACATTGACAGATTTTCATATGTTAAACCATCCTTGCATCTCTGGGATGAAGCCTACTTGGTCATGGTGGATAATTTTTTTGATGTGTTCTTGGAGTTGGTTTGCCAATATTTTATTGAGTATTTTTGCATCAATGTTCATGAGGGAGATTGGTCTATAATTCTCATTCTTTTTGTTGCATCTTTGTGTGGCTTGGTAATCAGAGTAACTGTAGCCTCATAAAAGGAGTTTGATAACCTTCCTTCTGTTTCTATTGTGTGGAACAATTTGAAGAGTATTGGTATTAACTCTTCTTTGAAACCATTTGGTCATGGACTTTTTTTGGTTGGGAGACTTTTAATGACTGTTTCTATTTCCTTAGACATTATTAGTCTATTTAAATTGTTTATCTGGTCTTGATTTAACTTTGATATGTGGTATCTATCCAGAAAATTGTTCATTTCTTTTGTATTTTCCAATTCTGTGGAGTACAGGTTTTTGAAGTATGACCTGATGATTCTCTGGATTTCCTCGTTGTCTGTTGTTATGTCTCCCTTTTCATTTCCGATTTTCTTAATTTGGATGCTCTCTCTCTGCCTTTTGGTTAATTTGGATAAGGGCTTGTCTATCTTGTTGATTTTCTCAAAGAACCAACTCTTTGTTTCATTGATTCTTTGTATTGTTCTCTTTGTTTCTATTTTATTGATTTCAGCTCTCAATTTGATTATTTCCTGGTGTATATTCCTCCTGGGTGAGTTTGCTTCTTTTTATTCTAGAGCTTTTAGATGTGCTGTTAAGTCACTAGTGTGAGATTTCTCCAACTTCTTTATGTGGGCATTTAGTGCTATGAATTTTCCTCTTATCACTGCTTTCATAGTATCCCATAAGTTTGGGTATGTAGTACATTCATTTTTATTGAATTCTAATAAAAAATCACTTTAATGATACTCTGCACAGCTAATGCTCAAAGAGATTTTTTTAAAAGAATTCTAGGAAATCTTTAATTTCTTTCTTTATTTGTTCCTTGACCAATTGGTGATTCAGTTGAGCATTATTCAGTTTCCATGAGATTGTAGGCTTTCTGTAATTTCTGTTGTTGTTGAAATCTAACTTTAAGCCATCGTGGTTTGTGGAATACAGGAGGTTATTCCAATCTTTTTGTACCTGTTGAGATTTGCTTTGTGAACGAGTATGTGGTCAATTTTAGAGAAGGTTCCATGGGGTACTAAGAAGAAGGTATATTCTTTTTTGTTAGGGTGGAATGTCCTGTAGATATCTGTTAAGTCCATTTGAATCATAACATCTGTTAGGTCCTTTATTTCTCTGTTAAGTTTCTATCTGACAGATCTGTCCAGTGATGAGAGTAGTGTGTTGAAGTCTCCCACTATTAATGTATGGGGTTTTATGTGTAATTTTAAGTAGTGTTTCTTTTACATATGTGGGTGCCCTTGTATTTGAGGCATAAATGTTCAGAATTGAAACTTCATCTTGGTGGATTTTTCCTGTGACGAATATGTAATGTCCTTCCTGATCTCTTTTGACCGATTTTAGTTTGAAGTCTATTTTGTTAGATACTAGGATAGCTACACCAGCTTGCTTCTTAAGACCATTTTATTGGAAAATCTTTTCCCAGCCTTCCACTCTGAGGTAGTGTCTGTCTTTGAAGTTGAGGTTTGTTTCTTATATGCAGCAGAAGGATGGGTCCTGATTTTGTGTCCATTCTGTTAGCCTGTGTCTTTTTATAGGTGAATTAAGTCCATTGATATTAAGGGATATTAATGACCAGTGATTGTTCATTCCTGTTATCTTTTGGTGGTAGTGTGTATGTATTTCTCTTCTTCGGGGTTTACTGCTGTGGGGTTATCTATTGCCTGTGTTTTCGTGGGTGTATCTGACTTCCTTAGGTTGGAATTTTCCTTCTAGTGCTTTCTTTAGGGCTGGATTTGTGAATAGGTATTGTTTAAATCTGGTTTTGTCTTGGAATGTCTTCTTGACTCCGTATATGGTGATTGAAAGTTTTGCTGGGTATATTAAGTCTAGGCTGGCATCCACGGTCTCTTAGTGTCTGCATTACATCTGTCTAGGACCTTCTGGCTTTCAAAGTCTCCATTGAGAAGTCAGGTGTTATTCTGGTGGGTCTGCCTTTATAAGTCACTTGGCCTTTTTCCTTTGCTGCTCTTAATATTCTTTCTTTATGTTTAGTGGTTTAATTATTATGTGGCAAGAGGACTTTTGGGGGGCATCTAGACTGGTGTTCTATAGGCTTCTTGTCTCTTCATAGGTATTTCTTTCTTTAAGTGGGGAAAGTTTTCTTCTATCATTTTGTTGAATATATTTTCTGTGCCTTTGAGTTGGTATTCTTCTCCTTCTTCTATCCCTGTTATTCTTAGATTTGGCCTTTTCATGGTGTCCCAGATTTCTTGGACATTTTGTGTTATGACTTTTTTGGCTTTGGTATTTTCTTTGACTGATGAATCTATTTCCTCTATTGTATTATCTACACCAGAGATTCTCTCTTCCATCTCTTGTATTCTGTTTGTTATGCTTGCATCTGTGTTTCCTGTTTGTTTACTTTTCTATTTCCAGCATTCTCTCTGTTTGTGTCTTCTTCATTGTTTCTATTTTACTTTTCAGGTCTTGAACTGTTTCCTTCACATGTTTAATTGCTTTTTCATGGTTTTCTTGACTTTCTTTAAGGGATTTATTTATTTCTTCCAATTTTTTGTTTGTCTTTTCCTCAATTTCTTTAAGGGAATTTTTCATTTCCTCTTTAAAGGGCTCTAGCATCTTCATGAAGTTATTTTTAAGGTCCCTTTCTTCTGGCCAACTTTTATATGAGTTTTGGGGATTTGAGCTCACTTACACAGTAGGCACTTTATCCACAATCCACCTCGCCAGCCCCCTTCTGTATTTCTGTCATGTGGTTACTGTCCTTGTCTTCTTGGGGATGTTAACTGGGTGAGACCAGGACCCTTGCCATCCAGCCTGGGCCATGACCTCACACTGAGACATATGCACAAGGCAGGTGCCAAGGAGCTCCTGCTGTGCCAGCAGGTGGCTCGTGTCACAAATGCCACCTGGAGACACAACAGCCTGTCTGGTGAAAGGAGAGCTCCTCCTTTAAGGTGTCTCATATCTCTTTGGCTCCCTGTCACCTTACAAGGTGACAGACTCCACAGGCCACACCCTCTCAGCCCCACTTCAAGCTCTGCAAGACAGCATGTCTGACCCCACACAGACCACCTCCTGTCCTTCCCCACTGTGGACAATGTCTGGACTCCCGTGGACCCCAGAGAAGCATCTGTCAGCATTGCAGTTGGAGTAAACCCCCACCACCATTGAATTCCTTTTTCCTAATAGGAGACTGACATTATTTTCCAGTTGTCTGGTGTATGTACAGAGGAAAGCCATCAGTGGCTCTAATGGGCCCTTTCGGCAATAGCACAGTGGTCTATATAAATCTGCAGAGGCGAGTTCAGCTTTGGCTCTGACATGGCACCTCCCTCTACGCAGTTGGGTTCTGTGGTGACAGGTAACTTTTGAAGCACACTCGGATATTTTCAAATGTTTATTGTTTGTGTGATTGCCATAATGACACCCTTGCCATGACTTTTTGTCAGCACCCTGAGCAGATAGGATATCTCTAAGGCTTGAAGAATATGAACTCAGCCTTTTTGCTTACTAGTCTAGCAGAGTATTTCCGATCCTATTATGGGGACTCCTGAAAACTGCTTAGTCGGTGAAGTGCCTGTTGCCCAAGCCTGAGGATCTCTGGCACCCACGGTAAAGCCAGACTGGGTAGCATACTCCAGTAGCCCCGTTGCTAGAGAGGCAGAGGCAAGAGGATCCCAGGGGCTTGTTGGCACAGTCTATCAGAATCAGCCAGCTCCAGGTTCAGGTAGAGATGCTGGCTCAGAAATTAAGGTGGAGAGCGATAGAGCAGACCTCTGGCCTTCACATCTATGTGCATATGTATATATGCACATCCACAGATAAGTACAAGTATGTATATATTCCATACATGCACCCATATACACACAAACATATACACACACCACATACACACTCCACTCATACATACATCAAGCACATCACCCATAGAATATACATACACATACTACACATATCACACATAAACATACCACATATATACTGCCCATATACACATATATACCACGTACATATGCACCACATATACATACCACACACACCAGGTCAGCATCACCAGGGTTAGTGTCACCAGGGTCAGTGTCCCCCGAAACCTTGAGGACCATCCTGTGTCCTGGTCCCTTCACACTAATTCTTTTGCTTTAGATCTGTCTATGTGCTTCATTTTTCTGGTCTTTGGATCTTCCATCCATTTCCTCCCTTTATCCCTTGCTGCCTTGTACCCAGAAAGCATTTATTAAGCACCAACTGTTTGGTAGCTTTGATTGTTTCTAGTGTCATGCTACAGAGCAGAGGACCAAGGTGGCTGGGCTATTTCTGGCCCCAGGTGCTTACACACACACACACACACACACACACACACACACACACACACACACTCCCTCAGGAACTCAGAGGTTTTGTAGAGAAGGCAGATGGAAAAGTGACCTAACGACCGACTGTTATCAGTGAGGCTGGGCAGGGTGCACATGATAAGATGAGAATGCTCCTTGGTCATGGTTAGGACATGAGGGAGACTCCTATTACAGCAGGAGAAGGACATCCCAGACAGGCAGGGGTGTGGGAGGAGAGGCTTGGAGAGAGGGAAGTGTCTGGCACCTGTTGGTGATGGTGGTGTTTTTTTGTTTTTTTTTTTCTGAGACAAGAGCGCTCTCTCTCTCTCTCTCTCTCTCTCTCTCTCTCTCTCTCTCTCTCTCTCTCTCTCTCTCTCTGTGTGTGTGTGTGTGTGTGTGTGTGTATTCATGTGTGCACACACAGATGACATCAAGTGCCTGTGAATACACACAGGAAGGCATCAGGTGCCCCCCTTCCCTTTGCTGCCTTGTTCCCTTAAGTCACACTCTCCTGCTGAACTCGGAGCTCATCATTTTTCATCAGGGTTGGCAGCCAGCAAGCCTTGGTGATCCTCCTGTCTCTTAACTCTCCAGTCCCCACCACATCTCTAACAACCTCCCCCAGTCCCCATCACTCAGGTTACAGGGGCACATATGGCCACACCAGTCTGTTTATGAGAGTGCTGGGGATCCAAACTCAGGTCTCATACTTGCACAGCAAGCCTTAAACCCACTATGTAGTTCTGGATGGCTGCCAGCTTAAAGCCATTCTCCTGCCTCAAACACCCCAGTGGAATTACAGGCATGCTCTAACATGCCCAGCTTCTTATTCTGGAATTGAGAGACCAGCAGATCTTGGGCTAAGCGGCACTAAAATGGAACTTTATTTCTCCAACACCCCTTTGTCAGGAGTTGGAGGAGAGGGGCAAATGGACCAGAGCCATCACTGTGGTTTCCAGAGGAGACAACAGGTGAGACCAGGAAAGCAGTAGGAAAAGCAATGGTAGCATCTGTGGTAGTCTCGACCTGTGGATTGGGATGTGCAATGGCAATAATGCCATGAGCACCCGGAACAACCATGCAATAGGTTTGGAGTCCTGACCTTTTCCCAGACCACTGAATTATGGTACAGTCCTCTAGGACATGAGGCTGTCCAGCAGTAGTGACAGCAGCTCCCGGCACCCTGAGACCACAGTGGAGAATGACACCCTGCACCCCAGCAATCTGTGCTGCGCAGCTGGGCTGTCCTGTAGGTCAAATGGAGTCTGCTCATTTTAAGGGGAGAGCATTCTGGCCATATCACTTGCATTGTCCTCATGGGGGTTCTGATCATGTTTTGGGGTGACTTTATCATCCTTGCTTTATGGATAAGGCTGAGCATCTCAGGCCAGCTTCCAGATATGTTTGAATGTGGAGTTCAAGCCCCTCCCCGGGGGTCCTTGTTCTGTGGTAAAGCAGAAATCTTTGTGGGCATTTTCCAGATTTAGAGGCAGTACCATAAACCCCCTGGGTCTGAGGAGGCTCCTTGTTGCTCTTTGAGAGCATCAGACCTGATGGGAAAGGCAGGACC
>NC_081438.1:28967158-29130154 GCF_949786415.1 Peromyscus eremicus | reverse complement strand
AATGCCTCACCCTCTCCTCTGAGTAGCAGCTCAAAGGTTGTCACTGCTCTTCCAACCCTCTTGGTCACATGATGGATGGCCCTGGGTCCCAGAGCCACCACCCTGATCCATGCAGTCCCTGTAGAAGCATATATGGCCAAGAGTCATCTTATCATAGGGTAACATCGGAGGCCAGTGCTGGAGCCATCCACACGGTCAGGGAAGCACCTAGCCCTATGTAGATGTGCCTGGACCTAGAAGGAAGATGGACTGAGTCAAACATGCTGGGCATCAAGGCAGAGGAGGACCCAGAGGATGTCTAGAACCAGCCTTCATTCAAGGAGGGTTTGCAAAAATGGGGCTGGGGGGGGCAGAGTCAGGCAGAGACAGGAGCATTCAGTCGCGCTGCAGGGACTTGGAGGATCAATTAAAGTCACTGTGCATCTGCTGCCCCCTCGCTCACCACAGAGGACCCGGGTGGGAAAAGACACAGCAGTGGCCCCTCTCTGTGGAGCCCAGGTGGCAGGAATAGAGGCTAGACTTCCAGAGCCACCAAGATTTGTGGTGGTTGAGAGCACTCCCCTGTTACAGCCTCGCAGGTGGCCACATCTTCCCCCTAGTTCAGCAGCCTTGCTCATTCGCAGAATCCCAGCTGCTCATTAACCTCTCTGACCTCCAGCTCTTTCTCTGCCAGGTGTTCCTGGACAGCATCCCACCTTAAATTTTAATGCTTCTTTTAAAAATTGAGATGAAATGCACAGAACACAAATTTTGCCATTTTAAAGAGGACCATTCCTAAGGTAGAAGACTTAGAGCATATTTCTGCTTCCACTGTGTCTCAGCATATGAAACTCATCTCCAAGAGCTTCCCTCCCTCCCTACCCCTGCTTCCCTCCCTCCCCACCCCTGCTTCCCTCCCTCTCCACCCCCTTCTCATTAAACATCTGGCCCCCCACCCTGGTCATTTCATAAAGGAGACTCTCACGCTATGTGGACTTGGGGACAGGCTTCTACCCAGCCCAATGTTTCTGAAGTCTGTCCACATAAAAGCAGATGCCAGTGCCAGTGCCCTGTGCCTCTTCATTTGGAAATATGTGCCTCAATTTTACCCTTGGGCTGTGGTGCACAGAGCACTGTGAACTGGTGTGTACTGTGCAGGTTCACACAATTGTATGCAGGTAAGTACAGGCATGTGCAGGTATGTGCATGTGTGCAGGTGCATGCAGGTATATATAAGTGTATGCCATGTATGTGTATACATATATACATATACAAATACATACAGGGGTGCACACATACATACAATAATGTTCAGGTGTATACAGGTACTTACCTATGTGTGCAGGTACATACAGATGTGTGCAAGTGTATGCCACTGTGTACATGTGTGGATACATACATACATATACAAGTACACACAGGTATATGTGGGTTCATACATGTGTGTATACATACATATAGTCATATTCAGGTTAATTCAGGTGTGTATAGCTGCATACAGCTGTGTGAAGGTATTTACATGCGTACAGATACATTCAGATATATAGATGCCACTGTGTACATGTGTATGGATGCATACATACACATACAAGTACACAAGGTATGTGCAGGTACATACATGTGTGCACAAATGCATATAGTTCAATTCAGGTGAATACAGATGTGTGCAGGTTCTTGCCTGTGTGTGCAGGTGCATCTAGGTGTGTGCATTAGTGTACGGTGTATGCCTCTGTCTTCCAACTCTGCTGAGTGGAGACTAGAACGGACGTTTGGGTCTCATATGACACTCCGGCTCTTTTCTGCAGCCGTTTTCCTGCTTTAGTTTGGACTCCCCACATCGCAGGCTGCTCGCTTTCACTTACTGGTCCCTCCTTGTCCTTCGTCCTTCGCATCATTTCTGCAGCTTACCAAGGTCATCATGAAGCCTCAGCACCTCACCTCTGTGGCTTGGCCACCTGCCAAGTTGCCTTCCTCTGTGAACTTAATGAGCACAAGGCCTGCCCTGTCATTTAAGTCATTTATGGGGCATTAGATGCCTGGGCAGGACTGAGCCTGGCTGAACCGGCTCTCAGCACACCCTCTGTTTGTGTACGATGATCCCCAGGGTCACATGAGCTGGACGAGTCAACAGACTGCTCACAGGAGCCACAGGCTGGAGCACACAGCCATGTCCCCCGTACGTTCTGTCCGGGACAGCCCAGGGTGTCATCAACAGGGTAGATGAAGCTGTTTGGGGCTTTCTTAGGCAGAGCAAACAACTAGGGTCAGGTTAGAGGTCACAGGAAGTATGAGTGTACAATTGCTAACCAAGCAAGCCATGGACATGTCATTCCCAGAAGGAGAGGGCGATGCTGGGGGGAGTTCTAGATGCCCAATGGGGCCTCACAGGCCAGCTTGGAAGGGACAAGTGTCTGTAAAGAGTGGTGCTCCTCAGACCAGTTCTGCCCTGAGGTGCTTCTGTGTGTGTATGGAGGTGTATGGGGGGGGTGTACATATAAGTGTGCATGTACATGTGTTCACCTGTATGTGTATACATCTGAGTATATATGCATGTGTTCATATGTTCACATGTGTTTGTGTGTGTGTACACATAAGTGTGCATGTACATGTGTTCACCTATGTGTGTACACATCTGAGTGTGTGTGTGTGTGTGTGTGTGTGTATTTGTGTAGAGATCAGAGTCAACCTCAGGTATCCTTTTTTCAGAGCACTGTCCATTTTGGTTTGGGGGGAGGTTTTTGTTTTGTTTTGTTTTGTTTTGAGACAGCCATGGGGCTCATTGATTCAGCTTGGCTAACTAGTCAGAGAACCCCAAGACTCTGTCTGTCTCCACCTCCCAAGCTCCGGAATTACAAGTGTGTGCCAATATGCCTGTCTTAAAAATACATTATGTGTGTATGTGTCTATAGGGATACTCGAGTGCAGTGCCCTTAGAGGCCAGAAGAGGGCATCAGATCCCTGAAGCTGGAGTTGCAGGTGGTTGTGAGCTGATGTGGGTGCTGGGAACTCACCTCAGGTCCTCTGCAAGTACAGTGTGTGCTCTTAGCCCCTGAGCCATCTCGACAACCCTCAGGCCTGCTTCTGGGGATCAGATCTCAAGTCCCCGTGTAGTGCAGCAGGCACTTTACTGGTGAGTCATCTCGCCAGCTCCCAGCATCCTTTGTCAGAAGAGACAAGGCCTGCATGCAGGAACTCAAGCACTTCCTTATGCCTGCCAGTGCAGCCACTGTGGTGTATGCTTGGGGAGGGAAAGGTCAGGTGGTGCCCTGGGGCCAGCAAGTGGTGTCATGGGCTCTGGACCCTAGCAAGGAGGACGTCATCACTGCACACTGTGGGGTCCTACCTGAGTCTTCCTCCCTGAGCCTCTCTTACATGTCAGATGAGAAAAGGACAAGGCAGTGGGGATGATCCTCTCCATCACCCAGAATCTGAGCCACAGGGCTGGCCCTCTTGAGGCCAAGTTCTTGAGTTTTGAACTAAAACCTTCCCAGATGTCATGTGCACTGAGAATAACAGGAGTCTGAATCTCCATGGGTGTGTGTGCAGGAACCAGGAGCTCCCAGGTGTGAGCTACACAGTGGCTGTGTTCAGCCTATTATACCCAGTAGATGCATACAGAATACCAAGCAGCCTTGGTCACCATGGTGAGCCCAGTCCATCGCAGGATCTTTTTCCACAGGTCGGGGCCATCGGTGATGAGGAGGAGTGGGTCACCCTCTATGAGGAAGAGAACGAGCCTGACGCCCAGACGCTGGAAATTCCAAACCTCACGCCCTACACACACTACAGGTGAGAACCGCATGTGGGTAGTGGCTGCAGCTGGACGTGTTTGTAGTGTGAGAAACCAGATGTCAGGTGGAAAATAGAATTCTCTAAGCAGAGGGCTGGGGAGATGGTTCAGCTGGTGAGGGCCTGAGTTTGCCTTGCTAGGAGCCCATTAAACCTGCCTGGGGACTATGGCACATGCCCATAATCCCAGTCCTGGGGCTTTCTAGCCAGCCGATCTAGCTGAAGTGGTTAGATCCAGGTCAGTGAGAGACCCTGTTTCAAAAAATAAGATGGAGAGTGATGGAGAAAGGCATCCTCTGGATTCCACAGGCACACCTATATTGGTGCATCAGAACATAAAGACACACACGTATATACACAACACACACACACACACACACGTACATATATAATACACACAACAGATGCATGGGGAATTCTGTAAGTAGCAAAAACAGTACACACATAAAAGCCTTAAGCAAGATACACAGTTTGAATATCGTTCTGAGGCAGTGTGTGGTTGGGTGTTAGCTGGCCATGTGTTTCCATCAAAGCACACTGTAGAAAGGGCTCACTATGAAATAACCAGGAACCGGAGGCCGCAGACTCTTAACAAAGCAGATGTCCCAGGTGCCCCGTTCTGCTTCCCTCTTTCATGACCCTGGAGTTTCTCTTCTCGCTAATCAAGCGCTTAACATGGCATTTAACCTTTTGCTTCTAGATCCTGCCACTTCCCCTGGCAGTAAATCCCCAGCCCTCACAGAGGGTAGCATGATCAGGGGCTGTTAGCGATGCTATCGGTTCCCGCAACATCGGAGCAAGAGATGAAATTTCCAGTTATCACCAGATGTTGAGTTTGATAATGTCATTGTTCTGCCAGGATAGATACATTCAGTATAATCGGGGGGAATGAGGGAGTAAGAATGAGGAATTCAAAGAGTGAAAGGTGAAATTACATCTTCATGAAGAACATTTATTCAGTACAATACCAAAGTTAGAATTTTTTTAAGTCTAATGAGAGAGATGTTTTTGAGTCTATTCATTTGAACACTCATCCTAAGATTATAGCAGATGAGTCAAGACACAATATACTCAGTCCTTAAGAGAAAAACATGTAGCTTCAATGAGCTGCAGGATTCAAGACTTGACGTGTGGAATTACATACGACTGTGTAATTATCCCAAAGATCAGAAACAGTGATAAGAAAGCAATGCCCCTGTCTTAAAGTCGCATTAATTTAGGAGACCTCTGAAGCAAGAATTATGTGTCCTTGCTTGGGGTTTTTGCTATATGTAAATTCAGTTTAAATAATTATATATAGAGAAGACACAAGCAGGTGTGATGGTACAGGCCTGTCATACCAGCTACTGAGGAGGCTGAGGCAGGGGGATTGCAATTTCAAAGCCTTCCTGAGCTACAGAGAGGGTTCAAGATCAGGCCAGGCAATATATCAAGTCTCTATCTCAAAAGTTAAAAGAGAGCTTAGAACATGACTCAACAGTAGAGCACCTGCCTAGAATCCCCCAGTGAGGGGCTGGGGGTGTGGCTCAGTAGTAGAGCACCTACCTAGAATCCCCCAGTGAGGAGCTGGGGTGTGGCTCAGAGGTAGAGCCCTTTTGCTTAGCATACTCATGGCCCATACTTTATAAGAAAGTAGAGGTAATTCTGATTGAGGCCTCACATGAACTTTCCACTATGCTACATGCCAGGATAGGCATGGGCTATGGCAATGCCCTTAACCATTCAAAACAATGGACTTTCAAAACTGTGTTTGGTGGCAACATTGTGACGTTGGGCTCTCTTGAATAATCTTCATCCCCTAAGGTTACCCTGAATTTGAGTCAGCCAATGGCAACTGACCATTTTAAATTTCCACCCATCAGCTCCATCAAATCTCCTTCACCTGGGAACTAAATCGTACTGAGTCACATGAGGTCATTCACTGGAGGCTTTTAGGGAAAATGGCTTCTTGTTTTCCTATTGCTGTCATAAGATTCCCCTGAGAAAAGCATCTTAAGGAAGGAAGGGTTTGCTCTGACTCACAATTCAAGTGCAGGCCATGGTAGTGGCAAAGCTAATCCAGCAGAAGAGTAAGGCAGCTGGTCACATGGCACCCACCAGCAGGAAGCAGAAGGCAGTGAATGCATGCTCTTCTCTTTCTCCACTTACATAGCCCTGGATCCCAAGCAGGATCAGTGCCACCCACAGTGAGCAGGTCTTCCCACCTCAATGAAGCTACTCAAGATAAGCCCTGTAGGTATGCCCAAGGGGCTGTCTTCCAGATGATTCTAGATTCTGTCAAACTGACAGTTAACATCACCCATCACAAAGACCATAGATGGCATCTGCATTCTTCACCCACAGAGGTAGGTGTCCATGAATGATGGCCTCTGTGGTCCAGGAAGACAAGTGTGTGAGGAGCACCTGAGGAGACCTTGTTCCGTTCTGTTGGCTTTTGCTTGGATATAACACTGACTCATGGTTTCACCTCAGGTTTCGAATGAGGCAAGTGAACATCGTGGGTCCCAGCCCCTTCAGCCAGTCATCCCGGGTCATCCAGACCCTGCAGGCCCCACCTGATGTGGCTCCGACCAGCATCACTGTCCGAACAGCCAGTGAGACCAGCCTGCGGCTACGTTGGGTGGTGAGTTGGAGACTATGCGGTGGAAGCCACTACCTGTGCTTTCCAGGCCTTCCTGGGAATCAGAGCTTAGCCATACCACACTCAGGTTGTTTCCCTCATCAAAGCCAATCTGATTGTTAGATCACAAAGTATTACATTGCACAATTAGTGTAAGATCACAGAGCAGCCCCGGATTTCTTATTAATTGATAGCATTCTCTCCTTTTGGACCTCAGGGTGCTCTTTCAGGAAAGAGCATGGTCAACATAGAACCAATACTCAACATTCATAAGAGAACCAGTCCAGAGTTTAATCAGAACATTTCTCCCTCAAAATTAAACCAAATTTATATTAAAGGAAATTATTTCCAGCAAAAGTCACTAAAAGAATTTTGTTGAATTAACAGAAGAAAAGTTTTCAGGGAGGGTAAAGCAGAAAGCTGCTGGGATGAGGCCAGGGGTATGTGGCTCAGTGTGTAAAGTGCCTATTACAGAAGCATGAGGACCTGAATTCAGACCCCCCCGCACCCATGTAAAAAGCCAGACATTAGGGGTGCCTACCTGTTACCTTAACACTGAGGAATGGAGACAGGAGGATTTCCTAGAGCTTGCTGGCCAGCTAGTCTTACCAAGTCAGTGAACTCCAGGTTCAATGAGAGACCCTGCCTCAAAAAATACAATGAATAATGGTAGAGGAAGACACCCAACATCACCCTTTGGCCTCTACAAAACATTAATATGAACATGTACACATGCATACGGCCCACATGTGTGTGCATGCACACACTCTAGAAAGTTCCAGGAAAATTCACCTAAGAAAATGGTTTCCATGGAGTTGGCCCCATAGGATGGGTTTGCTCTTGAAGACCTTTAATGTTGACAGTTAGGAGGTGTCCACTCATGCCAGCCTGTCATTCATTGCCAGCCGCTGCCTGATTCCCAGTACAACGGGAATCCCGAGTCTGTGGGCTACAGGGTGAAGTACTGGCGTTCAGACCAACCATCCTCAGTGCTGGCCCAAGTTGTCAATGACCGGCTGGAGAGGGAGCTGACCATCGAGGAGCTGGAGGAATGGACAGAGTACGAACTGCGGATGCAGGCCTTCAACGCCATTGGGGCTGGACCCTGGAGTGAGCTGGTGCGCGGTCGCACACGGGAGTCAGGTGAGAGGGAGGTAATGCAGCTACAGAGACAAGGTCATCTCTTGTCTCGGTACAGAGGAGTTTGGTGGCCCTGGATTTCCACATCCCTGGGTAATAGAGTCTCTGTGTCTCACCTGTGTCTGAGTTGGTGTATTCCTAACACTGGCTTAGACAGGCTTTGTCCAACTGTCTTAGTGGGCTTTTTGTTTGTTTATTTGTTTTCCTAATGCTGTGATGAAAACAAGCTGACAGAAGCAACTGAAGGGAAGAAGATGATACATTGTTTCACACTTTGAGGCCTGGCAACAGGAACAGGAAGTGGCTGGTCACATGGTGTCCACAGTCAGGAAGCAGAAAGAGATGGATGCTGGTGCTCAGCTCTCTTTCTGCTTTATATCCTGTCCAGGACCCCAAACAGAGAAAGATGCTGCTTCCTAAGTGGTCCTTCCCATCTTAGTTAACCCAATCCCTCATAGACATGGCACATGGCCAGCCAGAGACCAACCTACTCAAGATAATCCTTCACAGGTGTGCTCAGGCCCTTGACTCTTAGCTGCTTCTAGAACCCGTCAAGTTGACAACCTATATTAACCATCACCTACTCACAGCCGTTCCTTTGGATTTTAACAGGTGCTGGGCTTATTTTATGATTTTTTAAGTTAATGATAATGTTCATTACCATTGATAAAAAGCAAAAGGCAGAAATTTCCTATGAGATGTCCTTAATACACCAGGCATCGGGCCCTGCTCTCCATGAATGAAGGTAGACAGTATGTGCAAGGGTCTGGCTGCAGTAGGAAGTGGACCCCTGAAAGGCTCATCACAGGGGCAGTTGATGTCTCATTGTTTTGGATCTGAGGTGGGGCTGCTGTTTGTTGGTGGCTATTCATTCAAGGATCCAGGCTCTGCTATACCATGGGATCAGTCACAAGTGCTAGAATTACAGGTGTGCACCCACCATGCTCAGTCTGTGCATGGAGATGAGACCCAGGTCCTGGGAGAGTCACATCTCAGTCTCAAGGAACACCCTGATTGCACAGCACATGTATGGGAACCCGGCAACCCCCAGTAAGGGTCTCTGAAGAGTCACCATTGTGGTGACTGGGATTTAGAGAGGGCTTTGCCGAGACCAGCCAGGGCTCTCTTCCAGCTGTAGCTTTTATGATACCAGCGAGAGAAGAGGCCGATCCACTTGGCTGTGAGCACGTGGACGTGCTCAAACCCTTCCATCTTCATCAGCTGAGTCTTTGTGACAGGAAGGGAACTGGGGACATTTTTAAAGGATAGTTTTAAACCCAGCAATAGACAGGCCAAAAAAATATTTCTTTGAAGAAACAAAACTTTGGATAGAAAACTAGAAAGCCTTGGATAAAAAGTAGTTTTTGAAATTTTAAATTTATCAATGGACAGAAAGGAAAAACAGCAAAATCGCCCATAGCAGCAAGAGCTGTGTTGGAATGGCCGCTGTGAATCTTCCCTAGCAGTTTGTGTGTTCATGTGTGTGCATGTCTGTGTGCATAGGTGCAGGTACACATGTATGCATGAACATGGTGGAGGCCAGAGGTCAGCCTCCTTAGGGACAAGGTCTCGCGTTGACTCGAAATTCACCGATTACTCTAGACTGGCTGGCCAGTGAGCACTGAGGATCTTTCTGTCTCAGTGTCCCCAGAACTGGGATTACAATTGAAAGCCATTACACTTGGCTTTTTTCCTTATGTATATAGGTGTTTTGCCTGCATGTATGTATGTCTTGTGTGCCTGGTACCTGCCAAGTCCAGAAAAGGGCATCAGACCCCATGGAACTGTAGTTATAGGCCATTGTAAACTGCTCTGTTGGTGCTAGGAATTGAACCTGCATCCTCTGGAAGAGCAGCCAGTGCTCTTAACTCCTGAACCATCTCTCCAGGCCCCATGCTTTAAAAACAAAACATGAGGACTGAGAATCAAACTCAGGTCCTCAGTGTAAAACAAGCACTTTATTGACTGAAGTCTTCGCCTCAGCTCTTCATTAATCTTTTTAGGACCTGGCCCTCGATGCCCAGGCAGGGACAGGAGGGTCAACCTGGAATCCATGGTCCTGTATGGAGACAGTGCTGTGCTATAGGGGACCAAAGTACCTGCCACAGAGCTCCACCTGTGTCTGCCTAGGCTGTATAGGACATAGATGACCACACAGTCTGTGCCTGTGGGCTCTGATGTACCCTGTATGTGTGGTCTGGACGCTCCCAGGAGAGAAATTAATGTACAAGTCTGATTGCAGAACTCCAAAGCACAAAGAACAACAACAACAAAAAGTAGACAAATCAGGCATCATTAAAACTAAAGCACTGGGACTTTAAATAGGAATATTGGAAATATCAGATAGGAAATGCAGAAAACCTCAGTGGGAAGAAAATATATCCAAGTGCTATGTCTGAAAAGGGGTTTGGATATGAATATCCAAGACCTCTTACTTCACAATGAAAAGGCAAATGATCCTATTAAAAGTGGAGCAAATGTCTGAACAGACAGTTCTCCAGAGATGGAGACAAATGGCTAATAGGCACATGGGAAGGGGCTCAGCATCATTAGCCAGGAAGGAAATGCAAATCCAAGTCATAAGGAGATGTCACTTCATATCCCTAAGAAGGTCAAAATAAAAAGCACAGCATAGCATGTTTGCGAGGGTGTGGAGGAGTCAGAGCTTTGTACATTGGGTAGCAGTTGGCATGCCGCAAAATCTTAAACCCAGAATCACCACCTAAGCTAGCTAATCCTCACAGGCATGGATACGGGCTAATCTAATCAAGACAGTCCTCCACAAGTGTGCCACAGTGTCTCGTGGAGAATTCTAGATCCTGTCAAGTTGACAACCGATATCAGTCATCACAACACCCAAGAAAACTGAACACCTATGTCTACCAGAACATGCCCACGAGAGTTCATAGCAAAATGTAGCAAGAACCCACTTGTCCATCAATTGATGAAGGGATAAAGGAAAAGCTCTATGTGTCCATGCAAAGGAGGGATCAACAATAAGAGGAGTGGGATGCTTGTGCTTGCAATTATGTGGGTGCACCTTGAAAAAAAGAATTAAGTGAAAGAAATCAGATGCAATGTACCACAGCATACATGGTTCCATGACCTGAAATGCCCAGTGCAAACAAAAATATAGACACGGGGAATAGACCCAGCTGTGTTGGCCTAAAGAAGGTTTGAGAGGAGTGGAGAGTGACCAGCAGCGGGTGTGGCCTTCCACTTTGATGGCAGCTCTGTATTCTGTGCCAGGTGAATTATAACACACCCTGGATGGCATTGTGGTGTTGATGGCCCTGAGGACTCAGCTCCCTCACCCGCACCCCTACCCCACCTTCTGAATGGAGCTCTCAGAGCCCCCTGCAGTGGGAGCCTCATCCCTCGGGCCAGCATGCCTTCCCCAGTTGTAGCAATTTGGACTCTTCATTTTAGTAATTTCTCCTTTTTTGAGACAGATTCTCACGTAGTCCAGACTTAGCTTTGAACTCTCTATGTAGCAGAGGGTGACCTTGAACTCCTAATCTAATTGTGCTCTCTCCCTGGTACTGAGATTACAGGTGAATTAGCACCACACCCAGTTTTTCAGTGCTAGAGGTCAGACCTGGGGCTTTCATCCATGCTAGGTGAGCTGTGCTACCAGCTCAGCTGCAGCCTTAGTGCCTGTTTTCTGTAGGTTTGACTCGCTTATTTCTGTGGTTCTACCAATACCGAACACTTACCCTCCCCATAAAGAGACCCGTCCTGACAGGCATGGCTCATCATTCCTGTTGGGCACAGAGTCACAGGAGCTGATTCCAGGAGCTGCCCTGCAGGCTGGGGAGTGTGCCCTGGAGTGAGCTGGGGAGGAGAACAAAACCACTGACCTCTGTCTAAACAATCTCACATCAGTTAATCAAAACAGTCTTCTCCAAGACTTAAAAATGTCACCAGGGCCAGCAAGAAAAGGCACTTGCCCACCAAGCTTGATAACCTGAGTTCAGTCCCTAGGAGCCACAGAATAGAGGGAACTGATTGCTGCTCCTGGTTGTCCTCTGACCTCCACATGCATGCTATGGCGTGTGAAGTCCTACCCACAAGTATGTGCACATGTGTGCATAAACACACACACACATTTAAAAATAATAATAATAAATGATCTCATAATCCACAGAAATGTCCCAAAGGGTTAGAAACAAAACCAAACAATCTGAACCACATTTAAATGAAGTTTAATAATAGTTTGAAGTGTGGTCTAATGGGTTCTGTGACATCCTGTGACATATTATAAAGATAAATGAGACCTGAGAAGTCACCACAGGAGCGGTGGTGAACAGCAGGGAGAAAGACAGATGGGGAAAGAGAAAATAAGCATGCTGGGCTATTTTGTTTTTGATGAAAGGGGAATTTCTAAGAACATATCAAAACTTAAGATAAATTGGAGAAGAAGTGGAATGTACCTCAGAACAGATAATGGGTACAATTCTTCTTTGCATCTTAAAAAAAAAAAAAAAAAAAAAAAAGGTAGGCTTGGTCCCAGGGGAATTTGAATCAGCTGAAATTTCAGTCTAGCAATATGTCATTTCCTGTTCTTAACAACCCTACCCGGCAAGCTCTCTCCGTGGGAAACTACAAGGTTCAAAGCTCAGCGCTAAGTCACCAGGTTGCCCTGGCTCTTTGGGGATGCAGCCGGGCCTCCTGTGAGGGAATGCTGGCATTACCGCATCTCAGAAAATCAACCGTGGTTAGGGGGTCTGTAGTGAGAAGTAGGCGCTTAGAGCTGTCAAGATTGGCCTCACAGGAAACAGGTAGGGGTCCAAGAGGTAGACCAATTGGGTTGCTATGACGATGGCCTCTCTCTATATACAGACAGGGACAGTTTTCAGAACACAGCACAAACGTAGCAGGCATACAACATGTTTGAGATTTGCAATCTTATTTTAAATCAAGTCAGAAAATGGAGTCTAATAAATGGCATGCTTCCATGCTTGTCCCAATAGCAACTCCTTTGTTCTTAGTGATTCAAGGTACTGTTTTATCACATTTTAAAAATTAAATTAAAATAAGTATCTGTGTAAGCAGTTTTCCAGACAAAGCCATACATAGCAGCATTTGAGGTCTCCAGGGAGCCCCTGCAGGTGGAGCACAGTGAGATGTGGCTGCAGGTTTCCGGACAGACAAGTCCTCTACTTCTGAGAACTGAGTCAAGCCATCAACAACTGTTGCACACACTTCTTTTAGGGAAACAAGAGCAAACACTGCTCACCCCAGACAGTGCACCAACCACATACCAAAGTGATGGTTCTACCCAAGTCCAGCTTGGGGAGCTAAGTGAATTTATTGGGCCCCCTTAGAGCATGGGTGAGGGATGCACACATACAGCTTTCTTATTCGGGGGCATGATCACGGACACATTTGGGGGTGTCCTGGCTAGCGATCTGAGGCTGAGTGGTTAGGAGAGGGTTCTTCATTAATCTAGGAGGGAAGAGGCGCAATGCTGCCTCTGTGGTGCTAGACAGGAAGCTAGCGTTCCTCAGGGTGGACAGCCAGAAACTTCTGCCATGACTTCCCCTCCAGAAAGATTTCCTGTGGGTGGAGAAAGAGGCAAGAGTGGATGCCACCCCACACCCAGTGTCATCCCAGCAGCTTGCCCTGTTAGTCTGTGACTTGGATGGGACCCTCCCTTCCTCCCTTCCCCTTCTCTTTATATAGACACTGCTGGCTCTAACATTGACCGGATCCAGCTCCACAACTGTCTAGGGCCCTTATGGGTAATAGTAATTTGTCTGAAATTACTGTGGAGAGATGAGGACCCAAGTTCAAACTCGAGAACCCAGCTAGAAAAGCCAGACATGGTGCTAGCCTGTAATTCCAGCGCTAGAGAGATGAGTATAGGAGGATCCCTAGGCTCACTGGCCAGTCTGCCTGCTAAATCAGCAAGCCCCAGGTAAAAGTGAGAGACCCTGTCTCAAAAACCAAGGTGGACACTGCCCTGAGGAGTGATATCCAAAGTTGGATTCTATCTTACACAAACATACCCGTACAAATACAAACATTCATGCACATGTGCACACATTAACAGTCATGAACAAAAGAAACATCTCAAATGGCAGCTTGAGTAACAAGCATGCTCCCTCACAGTTCTGGAAGCCTGAGCCTGGGTCTGGGTGTCCATGGGACTGCACTCTATGGGAGGCTCTGTTCTAGATCCCCGACAGCCTCTGCTGCCCCCTTGTTTCACGGTTGCATCTCTGTGATCTTCCTGGAGCACTGTCCTTGAGGGCTTGTAGTGGGCTTGTGAAGCTTTTTGGCCTCATTGGCAGAGTGGCTCACCCCACACAGCACTGCATAGACAGATGCCCAAGCCTTGTCACGCATCAGAGATGTGATGGCCTTGAAATGTCCACTCCTTCAGCATGGAAGCCTTGGGACAAGGTGTAACCTTTAGGCCCAAGTCCAGGGGAGCCTTCTGCTCACTTCAGGCATCTTTTAAGCAGTGTGTCAGCTGACCACTCGAGAACTCTCCCTGCTCTGTCCTTTCCTTTGTAGGCAGGCTTTGACATGTAAATGGGTCCATAAGCAAATTCTTGAAGTGGTGGTGATTTATCTACCAGAGTGTCTAACATTGGATATATTGCCATCTACAGATGTGTTGGGCTACATCCATAGGTATCTTCGGACACACTGATAGAAAGAAAAAGAAAAAAAACTTGTCTTTAAAGTTCACTGCTGTTCATATTCACATTGTGTTTGATTCCTGGAACACTCCTCAAGACATTCAGTGCCACCAAAGAAAACTAAATGAGGCAAAATTGCCTAAATGTAGGAGAACTGAGTTAGGTACACAATGGTCAAAACCACAAGGACTGCCTTTAGGCAATTATGTAACAAAACAGTTTAAATGAAATGGAATGGGAAGGGTGTAGGTGTTTGAGGCCAGCCTGGGCTACATAGTGAGTTGCAGGCCAGATTGATTCTGATACCTAGCAAGTCTCATCTCAAAAACAGATAACTAATAATGCCGGGATGTTGGTGGCTCAGTCAGTAAAGTGACTTGGGTTGGGACCTGAGTTAGAGCCCCTTACCCATGTTAAAAGCTGAATGCTGGAGCCCATGCTTGTAATCCCAGAGTTGGGGAGGTGGAGACAGGAGGATCGCCGAGGCTCATTAACTTACTGGCCAGCTAGCCTAGACTAATCTGTGAGCCCCCGGCCACTGACAGACCTTGTTTCAAAAAATAAAGTGGATTATGACTAAGGAACAAAAACCAAGGTTGACCTTTGGTCTTGTGTGCACTCGCAAGCGCACGCGCGCGCGCGCACAGACACACACACACACACACACAATAACTAGAATGAAATACAACTTTCTTCAGTCTTAGATTTCCAGGCCCAGGGCTGCAGCCTAATGGCAGAGTACTTGCTGAGCATGTGCAAGACCCCCAGTTCCATGCCCTGCATTGAAAACATAGAAAAGACAAACAAGCAGATCCACCTTAGTCCTCTGTTTATCTGCAGAAAGGGGTGGATAACACCTGCTTCTGCTGATCAGGAGGGATTAGACTCAATTAGGAATCAGAGACAGAACATTATGAGGCAGGGCTCCCCACCTGCCCCTCACCCACATACAGCAAACATCATCCCTGGGGTCTGGTCTTCTGTCCATTACCCCCCCCCATCCACCTCCTCTGTCCAACCCTCAGGGACCTTCATGTTTAGCGGTCTCAGTGAGCTAGTATCCATCTGAAATTGAGGAATTCCTCTTCAAAGTAAAAGCCTGCAGCTCTTTAAGTTATTACCCAAAACAGATGGAGAGCATTTTCTTGCTGACCAGGCTCAGGTAGAATTGAGTTCTAAATACCCAGGATTTACGGAATTTGTTGCTCATATTAAAGAGATTTACATATGTGCTGTACACCTGCAGGCTTATCTGATCCACACAGAATGCTCAGAACCACTGCTGTTTCAAGAACAGCCTGAGCAGGATGTGTGTGTGTGTGTGTGTCTGTGTGTGTGTGTGTGTGTGTGTGTACGTACAGTGTGTGTATGTCTATGTGTTTCTGTGTGTGTGTATGTCTCTGTGTGTCTGTGTGTCTGTCTGTCTGTGTGTAAATGCCCCTCTGTTCATAGAAAGCTGGAGACTGTCGATGCAATCATTGACATGTTCTTTTGCAGTCCCTTCAGCAGCTCCTGAAAATGTGTCTGCTGAGGCTGTGAGCTCCACCCAGATCCTGCTGACGTGGGCTTCAGTCCCTGAGCAGGACCAGAATGGGCTCATCCTGGGCTACAAGGTAAGGGTTTATGATGACTCTGCTCTGCCTTCGGGGCTGGTGGGAAGGTGTCACAGATCTGTCACTTGGGCCAGTTCCTGACTTTATCAGCTGTCTTGTCTGGAAGAGATGGACTGGGAGAAGTGCTTTCCAGGCATCAGTCAGGAAGCAAATACAAGAGAGACCCTGACCAGTAAGCCAGGCTCTGGCTCTGTCTGTTCTGGCTGAGGCACCCTGGGCCCTTGGACCATGAATGGATGCAGCTTCTGTCACCTACTGTCAAATGAGAATGACTACAGTGGTCACTTCCCAGAGTTGCTATGTGAAATTAGGGGCATCTGGGAAATGGTCCCTGCTTCTCTGAGTGCTGATTTGTGATGGCCCTAGGTGGGGCTGTCCTCTGTTAGGGTTGGACTTACCCTTGCTTCTCCCGGTCCATCTTAAGCTTCTACCAAGAATCTTCAAAACCGCATATTTCTTTCTCCTCTCTCAAACGTGTCCAGTACAATTACCTAGCTCTGTGTCTAGCTCCAGTCTCCCAAGCAGCACAATGGACTTCTCTGGATCTAGTCGATAATGTGAGGCTGCTCTCATGGGACAATCTTCTGGACTGGAGCAGTAGAGCACCTGCCCAGAATCTCCCAGTGAGGGGCTGGGGTGTGGCTTGATGACCAGTTGCTTGTCTAGCCTTCATGAGTCCCTGGATTCAATCCCTAGTACAACAATAAGAAAATGCCTCCCACATATCCTCAATGGATTTTAGGCATTTTCTCTCTTGTCTTTCAGTAACTGGTTTTTTATGGCGTTTTTTCTGCTCTGGGGATAGAGTGTGGGGGTGGGGAACACCATTTTATGATCAGACAGGATCTCCCACGATAGCCCAGGCTGGCCTGGAACTCACTATGCAGCATCAGCTGACCTTGAACTCATAGCAGTCTTCCTGCCTGGTCTTGCAAAGTGCTGGAATGAGATGCTTCCCTCCCATGCCCGGCTGTCTTTCTGTCATTAAATCCCAACTGCTTTCCTCTGACCTGTGCTCAGATGCATTCCCTCTCCATAAGTATTCTAATAGCCCCGTTCAGGATCCGTGCTGTGTGACACACACAGGGAACATGGTGATCCAGAGTTTATGACAGAGACATGACAAGTCTCCTGCTCCATAGTGGCAGCCCTGTTGGGTGGGTTCAGTGGACAGATCTCCATGCTGCACCTTGGGAAATGCTTCCTGTGCTGGTGTCTAATGTCTCCCCAGTGACCCTCTCTCTTAGAGCTTGTAGATCACTTACCTTGGAGAACAGTTCAGAGAGGGATAAGCTTAGAGGAAGGACTGAGGAGAGAAAGAGGAAGAGGAGGAGGCCCTGGAGGAACACATCTCAGTTCATCCCTGTGACCTGGGGGCAAGCCTCAGGTTCACTTGAGGAAGAAAGAGCAAGTCTTCTGGGGCAGCAACCCCAATTTTTTGGAATCAAGGGATTTCATGGAGACCCAAGCTCCATTTATAGGAAGCAAGAGGCTTGTGCCCAAGACCAAGCCCATGCTTTAGTGGGAGCACTTGGCATGGCTATAGTCGAGAGCTTCAGATCTTGCCAAATTGTGCCCAGGCAGCCAAATCACCAAGCTGTAGGCAGAGCTGTGTGATTCCAGCCACTCTTCTGGAGTATAGTTGCCTCATGGCTGCCTTCCCCCTTGATGCCAGTGGGTAGAAATGAGATCCAAAACTCCCTTAATAGCTGCCCTTGTGGAGAAACCACAGTTGGGTGGTCCCTGCCGGTTAGTTTTGAGCTGGTACCCTGTGCACAGGGAGTCCCCTTCCAAGCACGCACTTAGCTGTAACCATCTGCATGTGTGTGTTGATGCTTCAGATTCTGTACCGTGCCAAAGACCTGGATCCAGAGCCCAGAAGCCACGTGGTTCGAGGGAACCATACACAGTCTGCCCTGCTGGCGGGCCTGCGCAAGTTTGTGGTGTATGAGCTCCAGGTGCTGGCGTTCACACGTATTGGGAACGGGGTCCCTAGCTCGCCCCTCGTCCTGGAGCGTACCAAAGATGACAGTAAGTACACAGCTGGCCCCGCTCCCTTCTGCCTTAGTTTTCCAATCCAAACAGTTTGGATTGAAGTTGTTTTTAGTGTAAATTTTCAACCACTTTTTTTTTTCTAGTCGAGGGAAACAAAACAAAATTGTTTTCCAGTCACTGGGTGTTTATGTGGCCAATATGAGCCCAGAGAGGGTTTTTATGGCCTGATTATGGACTGTGCGGCATCTCGATCCTAACCATGCTGTGGGCAAGGGCTCGTGAGGGTGGGCTAGATTATGAGACATGAGCCCATCCACTTAGTTTGATCTACAGATCTAGATCAAACTCCTCACTGGACCCGGGTGTCCATTCTCATGAGGATGGCGGGTCTCACCATTGCCTTCAGATTGCTAATTGCACGTTCCTGCACAGAGAGCAGCATATTTGACAGCACCCAGGGGTCCCCAGGCTCCGGTGCTTCCAGATTTGAGTAACAAGCACATCTTGCTGGCTTTGTTTTTATGGAAGTCTAAATCATCGGTAAATATGTTTTTCCACTTTGCAGATGTCAAACACTTAAAGGTTAGCTCCTTCACACGTTCGTTATTAAACAGGCCATAATGAATATGTCAGGGGGGAAATACTGATCTGCCCAAACACCCACCTCGGGTTCGGAAGTGTCTGACAGGACGGAAAAAACAACAGGGTTGTTGAAGCATCTCCTTGGAATGGCTAATGAGCCACAACTCCACTTGCTCCATTAAAAGAGCCCTGTCCCCCTCTTCCATAGTGTGCGGATCTGGCCTGGGCTCCATATTACTTCTCATTGCTGTGACCAGATGTCTGAGAAGTAGCTTTATGGAAGGGGGTTGATTTGGGCTCACAGTTGGAGGGTGCAGGCCATCATGGCAGGAAGGCCTGGCGGCAGGAGCATGAGTCAGCTGGTCACATTGCAATCACAGTCAGGAAGCAGAGAGATGGATGCTGGTGCTCAGCTCGCTTTCTCCCTTTTATTCAGTCCAGGAGCCAGCCCATGGGATGGTGTCTGTCACACTTAGGATGAGTCATCCCACCTCACTTAGCCGAATCTAGAAAATCTGTCATGGACATGCCTAGAGTCTGTCTCTTAGGTGATTCTAGATCCTGTCACACTGACAGTCACAATCATCACTGCTTCCGTGGGATTATCCTTCAGCTGTCTCCAGGGTGAGGGGTTAGGGGTAGATGGGCAGTACAGGGGAAATAAATAATTGGCCATATTAGCTGCAAGTTGCACCAGTCACCTATGTGGGCACACTTCAGCTTAGTCCTATGAAAAGAAAGTAAAGACATTTAAAAAATTGTCCCTCAATGTCCACTGCCATCATTCTTTCTAAAGGACACATGTAGTCAGGCAATGATTTTTTCCTTTTATTGCTGTATTATTTATATAAACATGTCTTCTCTCTTCATTTTGACACAATCTGTTGTGCCTTGGGGACAGCTCAGAAGGTCATTGCTATGTCACCCTGGTCTTATAAATGAGTCCTGGCGTTCAAGCCTGCGGCCTCCTTTGGACATTTACTTCACCCATGTATAGGTATCATTACACATGTCTGGATTCACCCACCCAGAATGGACATTCCCCACATTCTGTTTCTGCATCAATTGCTCCTGGCCGTTGCGTGGGAATCAATCCATGATTAAGTCTGATGAGACGCTCTCACACTGGCCACACACCAACTTGCCTATCCATTTAAGCAAATATGTTTTATGAGGGCTGAGACCCTATTATTCAATTGTTCCACAAGATATCACTGCGTTTTAAATTATCGGTGCACTGAACCACACAGAAGAATTATTATACGCATCTGTGAACATCAGCTCTTAAGTTTCTAAGACAGGGCCGGCGAGGTGAGGCGGGCATTGGCCAGAAAGCCTTGGCTGTCAGTGTGCTTCCTCAGTGATTGAGGGGAAACTAAGGGATAGATCACATTGTATTGGTTACCTCTGTTGTGGCTATAACCAAATACCTGACAAAAGCAGCTTCAGGGAAGAAGGTTTACTCTGCTCATAGCTCAAGGGTATGTGGACCATCATGGTAGTGAAGTTTGGTGGCAGGAACATGAGGCAGCTGGTCAATTTGCATCCACAGTCAGGAAGCAGAGAAGATGGATGCTAGTGGTCAGCTTGCTTTCTCCTTTTTATTCAGTCCAGGACCCCAGCCCGTGGGATGGGGTCACCCGTATTCAGAATGGGTCTTCTCCCCTCAGTTAACCCAATCTGGAAACCCCACAGACATGGCCAGAGGTGTGTCTCCCAGGTGATTGTAGATCTGCCCAGTTGACAGTCAATATTATCTGTCCTAGTTGCCAGTCACCTGCTCTACAAATGTCAAATCCAGCGAAGCCATAGGCTAGCATTGCCATGAGCTGTCCTCTCAAGTCATGGAGGCATGGTTTCTCAGCATGGTTTTCTAAGCCAGATGGTCAGGATACAAAATAAGGTGTGTTTTTCAGAATCATCAGGGAGTCACATGGAGCCATTGAGGGTCCCGAAGTCCTTCACTGAAAACATGGCTTGGGGAGATGACAGAGTCTGCAAAGTGCCTGCTGAATAAGCATGAGGACCTGAGTTCAAATCCCTAAAACCCACATAAAAAGCCAGATACAAAATACAAACTAAGGGGCTGGAGAACTGACTCAGCAGTGTAGAATGTTTGCTCTTCTCCTGGTGTTCAATTCCCAGTACCCGTATTGGGCAGCTCTTAACTGCCTGTAACTCCAGCTCCAGAAGATCTGACGCCTTCTTCTGGCCTCCACAGACAGATGGTGGCACACATGCAGCATATATCACAGACACAGACACATAAATAAATGAACAGTTTTAAAAGGGTAAATCAATTTCTGAGACATAAATTAAAAAATGAAAGCGTGGGGCCCCTCCGAGGAGACCCACGTTCACCATTAGAGCATGAGGCTGGCCACAGAACCCTATACGACTCCTGCCTCACTGTGCTTTCCTTTAGCCCCAGGTCCCCCCGTGCGGCTGGTGTTCCCTGAAGTGAGGCTAACTGCAGTGCGGATCGTGTGGCAGCCCCCGGAGGAGCCCAATGGTGTGATTCTGGGTAAGGAACACTGCGGTGGAGGAGAGAAATTTGCTCTCTCCTGTTTCTATCAGACAATGGGGTGAGTAGACACAAATCATGCCAACAGCAGCATCTCCTGGACACAGAGCATCACAGGCTTCTTTTGTTCCTGAGCAGGGCACTGAGGCTTTCTCAAGGAATGAAATTTACATTTTATTAACCCAGAATTCCCTCCATTTGTTTATGGCCCATGGCAAGCCCATTCGTAATCAGCCTCCTTCCACTACAGGCTGTGCTGGTGGTTATTTGGGAAATGGCAGGCTGGTTTTTCAGTCAGTGCCGACCAGGCTCCTGAGGGCACCTGTCTCCCACCACGAGGCTTGCACTGACCCACAGTAGAGTCCCCTGGGATGACATGTGAACCTCAGGTTCTCAGCCTCACATTCAGAGACGCAGCTCTGAAAAGATGGATGGAAAACTAGCAAATTGTGTTTTAAAACACCATCAATACCTTTACTTATTTATCCTCTTACTAAGTCATATTAAAGACCCCATGTTTGTTACTATTGCCTAGTGGGAGACAGGACTGAGTACGGCCCACCCTTCTCAGGTCTCCCGATGACCAACATGATCCCAAGTCTCTAACTGTCCTGTGAGCCACTCCTTCTGGATGGAGGTTGGGTGGGTGAAATGCTGCTTCACAGTGAGTCTGGAGGGGGAGCAGGGAATGGACATCTGGTGGCTTCTGCCTGAGGGCGCAGACAGATCCAGAGCTGGGCCGGGTGGGGACCATGGGCAAGTGCTCTGCTGTGTGCTGGAGAATGTGGCGCAAGGAAAAATGTGACACATTTCAGGGGAAGGGTCCTAGAATACAGCACAGAGTACGACTGCAAACCCAAGTCACCAGTGACATCTACCTGGTCCCCACTCACAGGAGGCTCCGAGATAGTAGGCAACTTCCAGGGAAATGATTTATCTGAAATGATGAGCAGGTGGCAAAAAGCCACTGCCATTCCCTGCTTTTGATCTTGCCAGTCTAAGACTTGGCTTGAAGAAAGTATTTCACTTTTGTTAAAAAGAGGTTGAGGGGCTGGAGAGATGGCTCAGCAGTTAAGAGCACTGGCTGCTCTCTCAGAGGACCTGGGGTTGGTTCCCAGCACCCACATGACAGCTAACAACTGTCTGTAACTCCAGTTCCAGGGGCTCTAACACCCTCTTCTGGTATCCACGGGTACCAGGCACACAGAGGGTACATAGTCATACATGTAGGCAAGCCATCCACATACATAAAACAAAAATAAATCTCAAAAAACAACAAAAACTTTTTAAGGAGATTGAGGACTGGGGAGATATCTCCATCAGTAACGTTTGCTATGCAAGCCTACCAGCCCAGGTTGGATCCCCTAAACCCACATAAGAAAGAATTCAGATGGTAGCACATGCATGTAATCCCAGCACTGTGGAGGTGGAGACAGGTGGGTCCAATGAGCTCACTAGCCAGGCAGCCTCACTAAATGGTGAAGTCCTAGGCCAGTGAGAGATCCTGTCTCAAATGGTGAATAGCACTTGTCTCAAAAAACAAAGTGGACAGTACCTGAGGAACCACACCTAAGGTTGTCTTGCAGGCACCTACACATACATCCACTTACATGCAAGCACACAAACACACAGATATAGATACACACACACACACACAGAGAGAGAGAGAGAGAGAGAGAGAGAGACCACCAGCAGCCCAGGGAAGGAGGCCCAAAAGGCATGTTTTGTGGAGCACTTACCTCCTTAGGATGGGCCTGAGTGATGCTATGCTGTGTCATCCACTCAAGGAGGCCATGGCCTGTTTGCTCCTTGACCTGCCATTGCAGGGTCCCTGAAGCTACCAGACACAAGTATTTCTGTGATCTCAGAGCTTCTGAACCTGGTGGCTATGAGGTTACAGGTGCTTGAAGCCCCTGTTGGAATGAGTTCTGAATGAAAAAGATAGCAAGCCTTATCTGGAGCCAGCACCATGGGCTGGGCCCACGGGTAGGGAAATGACCTAAGAGCAGGTGGCCAGTGCAGAGACAAACCATGCTTTAGCAGGAGCCTAGCCTCAGCATGGCAGCAGGCAGCAGGTCATTATGAAGCCAACAAAACTGGATACGTGATTACCTAGGAGTTGTCCCCAGAAGGCCACAGTAAAATAGGCAACATTTTGGTAGATGCAGAATAGTAGAATTCTGGTCCGTCACCTGGAGTCCCAGAGGTCTCCAGACTGTTTTCTATGAAGAAGTAGGTTCCTTGAGCCCCACCCTACCCCAAGCCTCCCACTCCCATTGCCAATCCTACTGACCCCAGGCACTGCTAACTCCCTGGTCCACTCTCTGCATACGTCATTGTTCTGGGACTGCAGATGGATGCTGCAGCGTTGCACTGCTAACCAGGGCCTCCCATGCAAACACAGGGCCAGGGTCTTACCTGGGGTCCTCCTGTAAGAGTCATAGAAGGCCTCCTCCTCTATGTTTTCTGCTGCTGTGATTGAATGCCACAGGCTGTACAGTTTACAGAGAATGAAGGTTCACTCTCCCTAGATTCACAGTGCTTCTATAATTAGTAAAATGTTAGACCCTGTGAAGTAAGCGATGTGATTTTAAAACCAGCCTAGTGCCCCATGTGGGCAGTAAGACGGTCTAATACAGCTTTCTGTGTCCCACTGGAAATGATGGCATATTCGGTGCAATGTTAAAGGCAGGTGTTTAAGGAAAGGGGGTTTATACAGTCTCTGGGGATGGAGGGCTATTGGGGAGGGTCTTGCTGATGAAGACTCTGCACAGGTCACACATGGGGGTGGGTTGTCATACAAGAGAGAGTGAGGAGGACTTTTATAGATCCTGCAAGGTAGTTCAGTTCTGTATTCCCCAAAACTCATGTAAAAAAGCCAAGCTCGGTGGCACACGCTTATAATCCTAGTACCGCAGAAAGAGACAGGAGGATGGCACGGCTCACTGCCCAGCCAGCCAAGCCTGCTCAGTGAGCGCCGAGCCACTGAGAGACCCTGTCTCAGAACACCAGGTGGGCAGCATCCTGCAGAATGACACCAAGGCTGACCTCTGGCCTCCACGAGCACATGCTCACAAATACACACATGCACACACACACACACACACACACACACTAAAATCAAACTAAATAACTACACAAGATGACAGTGACAACAGACCCACCAGTCAGGATCTGGGTAGTACACTGATGCCTTAGCCTGTAAGTGACTTCACCTGGTCATGGTCTACCACCAAAGAAAGAATCCACCTGTGGATCCCACCTCCTAGTCCCTCACTGAGGACCATCAGCCTGCAGCACACTCCCCTGCAAGTCCGCCACCTGCTCTCCATGTGTCTCTACCTGGCAGGCACCCTCCTCTGCACTCACAGAGGACATCGTTCCAGATGGGACTGTCAGCTCACTTCTAAATCTTTGGCGTTTACTCTTCAAAATGTCCTGGAACATTTGTTTCGCATATCACAGAAGCACCATAACGTGAGATTTAGGCAGCAGTAACATGCCAGGTCACATCCATCAGACCTGGAACCATGAGAGCTCGTGACCACCTGAACAAATGAAACCGTGTGAAGACAACCCCCCTCACACGTCCTTGTTGAGAGTGTGGCCTGTGTAGCCGCTAGAGAGTCACACATGGGAAAGATGAGCAGGGCCACCTCCACCCCAGCCGTTCTCATCTCTAGACATTGTGCCCAAAGGAAACTCTAAGAGGTTGGCAGTACATGCCTGTGTGAAACCCTGGGTACAGTGGGTGTGTGGCACACCCCTGTTATCCCAGTACTCAGAATGTGGAGGCTGGAGATTATGAAAGTAAATTTAAGGTTATCCTCAGCCACTGAGTGAGTTCAAGGCCAGCCTGGGCCACAGGTCTCACATATGAGACCCATAAGGCTAGCCTGGACTCATAGATCTCACATATGAGATCCTGTCTGGAAAAAGAATTTGAAGGAAACACACCTGTTTGCAAGGCTATGCGTTTCAGCAGATTTGTTTATGCAGTTCGAGTGGCTCGACTCTCACAGGGCTGCAAGTACTTCTCCCAGTGTCTTAGGCTCTGCGTTATGTAGGCAGAAAGCAGAGGGGATGATGGGTAAGACCCCCAAAGCCCCACTGTCTAGGCTCAAACGTCAGCCCGCCATCTACTAACTGAATACATTTATTAAAAGTCACTTGGATTCCCAGGCCTCGGTTTCCCCATTTATACCTCCCTCAGCATGTACAGTGAAGCGCTCAGAAAAAAACATCTACCACATTCAGTGCTCAATAAATGTGAGCGTTCTTGTCCCATTTGCTAGCCTGTCTCTTCTGGCTGGAGGACCTTTGATCCTGGGGCTGGCTTACAGGACCCTGTATGACATGGGGCCAGGCCAGGCCAGAAATTGATTTTGTGTGTACTGATGCACACGGCGTTCCCCTGTTCTCCATCACTTGTGTGTGTGTGTGTGTGTGTGTGTGTGTGTGTGTGTGTGTGTCTTGCACGCATGCATGTGTGCACGCACGGGTGTTCAGGTATGACACCTGTGCACACACAGAGATCAGAGGGGGAACCTGGGTGTCCTTTGTCAGTCTCTGCCTTATTCCCCTGAGACAGGGTCTCTCCGTGAATCTGGAGCTAGGCTGATGGCTCACCAGCTCTAGTGACCCTCCTTTCTCTGTTCCTGACAGTGCTGGGCTTACAGACATACACATACAGCCACACTTGACTTTTTACATGCGTGCTGGAGGTTTGAACTCATGTCCTCATGCGGGCACAGCAAGTTCTCTTACCCACTGCACTATTTTCTTAACTGGGACCTTTGAATTTAATGTGATGTCCTGATGGGGCCATCATTGAAAATCCCAAACACATAGGGAAGAAGTGGATGACATTTACAGACTTCAAGCATCCTGCATTAGTCAGTATTCTATAGAAGAACAAAACTGATTTGAGTGTATATTACTAAGGGAATTTATTAGAGACAGGCTGGGGAATCCAACACCGGCCATCTACATGCTGGAGAAGCTGAGAACCGGGTAGCTGGTCAGTCCATGAGTCAGGATACCTCAGAAATCCCCATCTGGTGCCTAGGGCCTGAAGGATTCCTGGAGAGCCACTCACTGGTCCTCAGCCCATGTTGGAAGTCTTAAGAGACTGGATTCCAAAGCCAGTGAAGGGTGGCAGCGACCCAGAGCGGATGCACTTACAGCAAGGGACAAAGGCAGGCAGGCAGAGCACTGCTTTTCCCTCCAGTCCCTTTGTATGTGGGCTGCTGGAAGGCACTGCCCACTCTGGAGAGGACTCCCTCTCCCTAGTTAGTTCTTCCTGTGAATCCCCTCACACCTCCATTCAGAGGCCGGCCTCTTAGGTGACTCCAACAAGACTAACCATCACACACAAATGCTAAGTCACATGGCTAACTGTCTTAAAGTACGGCTGCAGTGGCATCTGGTGATGGCAGATGCTGTCTGGGGGACCCATCACTTAGGCACCATTACAACCAGCACACCAGGAAAGAAAGACGAACAGGTTCCTGAAGATCCATGTTGTTGCTGGAGTGGGAAGGAAATACTCTGTTTGCCTGGCTTACCTCAAAAGGATGTTCCCGCTCAGGCTGCCTGGGCGGTCGTCTAAGCCTGTGAACTCTTCCACAGCTCACACCTTCCCTCCCAGTCTCTCTGAAAACATGTTCTTGCATTTCCCAAAGAGATTAACAGCATGAAACAGTGCCAGGTGCCTGGAGGGAGAAAACACTCGCTGGTTTGTGTGGTAAATATTTTACTATGGAGAGCTCTGAGCGGTTCGGAGCCTCCTTCGGGGGTTGTATGGAACTACCTGGGTATAGCCACCCGCTCCAGCTTGACAGACTGCTCCTCACACCCTTGAATACTGTTAAGCTAGGCTTCACTCGTACACTCCTCAGAACTATGCCATAGCCAGCCCAGACACTTCAGATTCCGCTCCTTCCCCACCCATCAGAATCCCCTCCCCCTCCAGCCAGGACCTAACACTAACCCTGAACATTTTTTGAGAACCCTGCTGTAGCTTTCCTGTGTTCCCAGCCCTTAAGTAGATAATCTATAAACCTACAGCTACATGCCATGGGCTAGACTTGGGGCTTCCTGGGACCCTTAAGCTGCTTCTGGGTTCTCTGACACCTTTGTGAGTGTGAGCGCAGACATCATAGCTTCCAAACCGCTGTCAAGGCTTAGCAGCACCATGTCCTGCTGATGACCTTGCTTTGGGGACCCGAGCATCATCAGGGAGACCAATGCCTTTGGTTGTTGGCCATCAGTACAGCTCATAAAAGGTTCTCAGCTGCCTTGAATGTCAAGACAAAGCCCCAGATAGCTGTTCCAGCTCTCGGGGTCAGACATCAAGGAGTGGGGACCCCCACGAGGCTTGTAGCCCACGGCTGTGTCATTGTACCCAATCCTCTGTCATCCCTCCAGCCAATTTTCCAGGCATGCAGTGCCCCCTCCACCTTCCAGCACGTTCAGAAACAGGCACAGGCCTCTCAATGCACATTTTAATCTTCCCTCGGATCGATGTCCCTCATGCTTGGCCTTGTTCTCTTCAATGCCCGCATTATCATAATTCACCCATAACCTTAAAAACTGTGCTTCTCTCGGGCCACATTCTCCTCCTCCTCTCGAGTAAGCGTACCCATTCTTTGCAAACACACACAGCAGCCTCCTGACCTCGGCTCGCTGAAATCCTGCCCGCTAATGCTTCTGATCCGGCTGCAACCATAATTACATAAGAAGCCTCATCCTCAGAACCGCTCTTAGCTCTGAACACCATCCATCATTATTCTCTAAAAATGCAAGAACTACTCCAAAGCTGCCTCTTCCACCGGGGATGTATGGGGAAAAGACCGCCGTGGTCCAGCGAATGAGTCTTTTCAGCGTGTCAGGGTGATGAGCGGGTGTTAATTTTTATGTTCAGCACACCAGGGTGCAGGGCCTGCTAATGATGCCACATCTATTGGATGAAAATAATAGCAAGGTACAAACAGAAGCCTGAGGCTGAGGAGTTTTCTCTCGGTAATAGCTCAGTGTGGGAAGTGGATTGGAGGTAGAAAATAATAACCCAGATTTCCTGCAGTTAGAGACAAATGACATTGAGCCTTGTGGTTTCCCTACATTATCTACTGAGTCTGCATGGTGACTGTCCCGGGTAGATAGTCTCCTCTTTCTGTTTCAGAGACAGAGGGGTCAGGGATTAAGGGTAGCCCTGCAGCAAAAATCCCCTTCCACAAGAGGGAGGGCCCTACTGTGCTAGGCAACCATAGGATTGTCCCAGGATCCCTGGGGATACCCTAATCTACCGAGGGTCAAGTCCTCAGATAAACGGTGTAGTGTCTGCAGATAACCTGTGCTCATTGCCTATATACTGAAGTCATCTGTAGGTGACTGACTGCCTGTGCCTTGTCCGGTGTAGACGTTTTTATAGTGGCAGTCACGCTGTATCCTTTAAAGATTAATAACACCAAGAGTCCCCACCACTCGGCACTAACACAGGGCTTTTCTTGAGTTTTTAAAGAAAATTTTAAATTTTTATTTGTGCGTGTATTGGAGTGTGAGTATGTGTGTGTGTGTGTGTGTGTGTGTGTGTGTGTGTGTGTGTGTGTGCCCTGTTACTGCTCAAGAACATGGCCAGTCCCACCTTCATACACAGGCAGAAACACACCCTGGAAGGCTACAAGGTCTAAATGGATATAGATGAAAAGCCTGGAATAGAGAGGCCTCTATACATAGTGCCAAATGTTATTCGTTCATTCATTCGTTCATTCATTCATTCATTCATTCATTCTCTGCATGTGCAAGTGTGTGCACCTGTGTGTGAGAGTAAGATGTCAACATCAAGTGTCATTCCTTAGACTCTGTCCATCTTGTTTTTTGAGACAGGGTCTCTCACTGGCCTGGGGCTTGCTGATTTGGCTAGCTGTCTCCACTTCCCCAGAACTCGGGTAACAGACACACCACCACCTTGGCTAGGACTGAACGCAAGTCCTCACGCTTGAACAGCAAGCACTTCACTTGCTGAACCTTCTTTCCACCGTGGATGTTATCAGCGTTACCAGTGAGAGGAGAAATATAGAGAGTGACATGGGGTAGGGACTTAGCCAAGGTAAACAAAGAACTGGACTGGGTTAGAACATAGATCATTGTCTATCTACTCTCTGGGCAAGGGCTCCCAAGAGATACAAAGATCCACAAATGACAACCAAGAGCCACTGAGCCACACCCCAGCCCCTCACTGGGGGATTCTAGGCAGGTGCTCTACTACTGAGATTTCTGTGTTTTTTATTTGGATATTCAGTCTTTCTACATGCCCTGGCAAGCCTTGAACTCATTCTGTAGCACAGGCTGGCTTGAGCTTTCAGTTGTCCTGCCTCAGCCTCCTGAGAAGCTAGGACTACAGACTGGTGCCAATAGACCTAGACTAATGTCCTTTTTTTTTTTTTTTTAAAGAAAGGCAGCTTAAATCTAGGCGTTTTCTAAAATACTGTTAATAAATACTGACTACATGACTAGAGGTATCATTCCCAGTCAGAAGATCTTAGAGTTGTGGGGCTGGAGAGATGGCTCAGCGGTTAAGAACGAGTGCTTGTTGCTCTTGCAGAGGACCCAAGTTCAATTCCCAACATCCATGTTGGGTGGCTTCAGCTCCAGGAGATCTGATGCTCTATTCTGGACTCCCGAGTGCACCTACACACACATGGCATATACTTACACACATACACATAAATCACAATTGAAAAAAATAAACATTAAGGAAAACAAAGACTTCAAATTTGGGTCATTCCCCTGGTTTCTAAAGAAGTAGACAGAGTTGTAAAGTACATGCTTCCATGGAGGATCCTACTTTAAAGTTACCTGGTCTTCTCTGGGCTCAGAGTGAACATGTATCGTGTGCAGCTAACTCAATAAGCCCTGACATGTTTGGGCATTGCCCGTGTCATGGTCAAGGTAAGTGTCTTAGTTAAGGTTTCTATCGCTGTGAAGAGACACCATGATCACAGTAACTCTTATAAAAGAAAACATTTAATTGGGGCTGACTGACAGTTTCAGAGGTTTAGTCCATTATCATCGTGGTGAGACATGACAGTGTGCAAGCAGACATGGTGCTGGAGAAGGAGCTGAGAGTTCTACATCTTAATCCACAGGCAGCAGAAGGAGACTGTGCCACATTGGGCATGGCTTGAGCATAGGAGACCTCAAAGCCTGTCCCCACAGTGACACACTTCCTCCAACAAGGCCTCACCTACTCCAGCAAAGCCTTATCTCCCAATAGTGCCACTCCCTATGGGTCAAGCATTCACACACATGAGTCTATGGGGGCCATTCCTATTCAAATCACCACAGTGAGGCAGGTTAGGTGTTGGTCCTAGGTACTCCAGAGCTGGGCCCGAGGCTTCTGTAGGTCTGAGGCAACATAAGTGCTTATAGAAGAATGGGCCCTCAAGGAGGAAAAAAAAACACATGACAAAGTAACTGCAGGTGTGACAAAAAGCCCTAGAGTAACCCGGTGAGGGGCATCATGGCAACAACATCCACCCGTTATAGAGGGTAGAGACCAGGTGCCATTACTGTGTTCCTGTCACATGTGTTGATACAAAACAGCAACAGACACAGCTCTCACCTCAAAGGGAGATAGTTTATTCTGGAGCAAAATACCAAAATATGAGCATGGCCCAGGAACACAGATTTGGATTACCCCAAATTCCACCTTCCAGTGTGGTAACAGTTGGTGGGATTTTCCCAGTAACAGAGCAAAGAAAATCATAAATCAGGACAGTTTTCAAACACGTTGGTGGGAACTTTGGGTACACGTGTTACGGCAGAGCCGAGAAGTCACTGTTACAGGCTTTGGATACTGTCTGACGACATGCTTAGCTTTGAGTGGTTGGTGGAAGTCAAGTGTATGTTTGTACATTTCAGACGATTTACCTAATCATCACAAGATGCTAGGCACAGAGGTAGGCCGTAGATGCTATTTAGGGGCTGAGATAGTCCAAGATAATTTGGCTGTAGACCTGTGACTTCCAGCTGTTGACAAAACATTGATGTTCTAATTAATTATCAGCCTTGGAGAATGTTTAACGAAGGGGAGACTTTTTCCTGGGAATGTCAGTTAACACATAGAATTGAGAAATGGCTACAAGGCAAATTCTGTGTCTACAGTGTCCCTGTGAGGTGTAGCCTGTTGTCTGCAGCACAGGGAACCCCAAAAGCCTGTTAGGTGTGGCCTGTGGTACCCACTTCAAGCTCAAGAGGTTGTGTATGTGGGGTCACTTTTCACATAACAAAGTGTGGGATTTGCAGAGCCAGGTGCCAGTCCAGGCACATCTCTCTGCAGTTGGGGAACTCTGTTTCTGCTGAGAAACCCTCTCAGAGGGGACTGCAGGGCACAGGATCTGGCAGGTGTATCCAACATAGGGCCCATGGGCTGCATGAGCCCCAAGATAGCTGTGAGTATGGCCCACAAAATCAAAAACTTACTGAAAACATTACAAAAAGTTGTATTGTATTATTAACTTTTTCACACTCATATATATTGCTTGTTGCACACATTCTACCCCATGTTCTCCTCCCTTCTCTTTCCTCTTCCCCTCCCCCCATGGGTACTTTACCACCAACATAACAACTTCTACTTTCATAATATATATATATATATGCATGTATGCATGTGTATGTATATATGTATGCATATGTGATTTTATGTATCTATAGAAAACCTAAGAACCACAAACGACCTCTCATTTGTGCGTTCTCAATATTTGTGACTTTCTATGATTTTTATATGACTGTCTTCAGTTACATCCATTTTTCTGAGAACAATATAACTTCATTCTTCTTTATGGATAGAAAAACATTTTTTGTGTATATGCAGGGGGCGGGGCATTGTGTGGGGTCAGAGCCATGTTTCAGCAGTTAACAGCACTTGCTGTTCTTACAGAGGACCTGGGTTCAATTCCCAGCACCACACTTTATACCTCACAACTGCTTGTAACTCCAGTTCAAGGGCATCTGATGCCCTCTTCTGGCCTCTGGACATTATACACAGGGTGCACCGAGAGACAAGTAGGAACATACACATATGTTAAATTATTTTTTATTTCATTGCATAAGCAGTACGTTTTCCTTAACCATTCCTATGCTGTCAGACATCCTGTATGGGCTCCGTAGAATGGCTGCTGTCAGCAGTGCTAGTGTTAGACAGGCGTGTGAGTGTCTCTGTGCCGTGTCGACTTGCAGACTTTAGGGTAAATACCCAGGAGTGTTTTAGCTGGGTGGTGATTTTTTTCCATAACTCGATTGAATGGTTCTCAAGCATGAACTCTATATGACAACTTCTATCACAATGCCAAAAGGTTGAACATTCCTGGAAGCAAACAAGAGCCAAGAGGGGCTGTCTCCTCTCTAGAAGTGTGGGAGTTTCTTTATGAAGAAAAATAGGGCAGACCTGGGGCTCCTGTCATCAGCAACCCTGGGCAAACTGTAACCTTTCCAGATGCCTTTGCCCCCTTGCGTTTGGCCGGCTGGGGACCGCTGCTGTTAGCACTTGCCGCCGGAGTAAAACTGTAGAAACCATGTCCCCTGCACATGGCTGTCCAGCTACCATGACATCTTCTCATTATATGATTCTCTGAAGGCCTGAGACTGTGTCCCCTGGGACACACCAGCTCCACCTCCCCGTGAATGAGTGTCATGGGGAGAAGAGGTGGCCTAGGAGGACTGGCCAACAATCTCTAGGCTGCAGTCCTTAGTCAGTGAATAAGAAGGGGAAGGGGCTTGGACCAGCTGCTGGACACCTCAAAACTCTTGGATCCCATGGCTGGTCCATCAGAGATAGGCAGTGGCCATAATGGCCATTCAGGGGTCTGGGGTTAACATCTCATGGACACTGGGCATCACTCTGGACAGGGCTGAGGGTTGTGTCACCTGGTCTAGATGGCAATGATAAGCACCCTATCGATGACCTGTGGTGGCTAGGTCTGAAGGTCAGGGTATGCTCCATCTGAACCTCTGCGTGTGTGTCCTCCTGGTCTCCCAGTGGAGCACTGGAAGAAACTCACCAGACAGTTGGAGGAATGGCCAGACAGCTTGGAAAACCCTAGAGCCAAAAGCTAACTAACCCAGAAGGACCAAGACTAACAAAAGCACTACCTGAGAGCATCCAGAGGACTGGCCAAGCTGTGTAGTAGGAGGAGCCACACCTCAGGAGGTGAGCAGACCTCCATCCTGGTCCCTGCAGGCGGTCCCTACCCACAGGATGCCCTAGCAGGCGGAGCTGTGGAGGACCAGGGCAGCCTTTAATGCTTTTCTTTTCCCCTGCTGAGTCCCCTTTGTTTAACGTGATCACTTGGGTTGTCATTATTTTTTTTTTAGATGTCACAGCACCCCATCCATTCTGGTTTTAATCAGAAGCTGGACCACACGTGGTTCATGAGCCCAGAAGGCAGTCTGCCCCACGGCTCACGGTTGGGTCTGGGAAATTGGCAAAGCTTCTTCAGAAGCCAGCAGGCAGGCATTGGGGTTGCTTGGTTGGTGGGATTTGATCATTAATAATGTCTGATCAACCATGACCCCTTCATAATCAAGGAACTCAGAGAGACACGCAGAGCCAGCCAAACCCTGCCACTCTGGAGTTATGGAAATTAACAGAAGGGGTATTTAGGGTTTAACTATTTAACGTGGCGCCTCCAAGCTCAGGCAGCCTGGGAGAGGGAGGCCAAGTGGCTGGAATCATGGGAGATGAGGATGTGGGGAAGGCCGCTGCAGGAGAATTAGTAACGTGGCTGAATAATACAAGCCCTAACCATGCAGCTGTCCTGCCGGCTTCAAGCACTGCTCCTGCTGAGAAGTATGAAATAACCTGCCAAGGGCAGGCTCTGGCCTCTCCTGCCGGGTTGAAGGGAAAGGCTGCACCATAGGAGGGGGCGATGGAAGGGGATGGAAGAGCCAGGGGCACTGGTTCATGACAACCCCCCATGGGGAACAATGCGGGGTCCTGGGTCTGGTGGCATCCCCAGGAAAGATGAAGCTCTCTTCAGATCTTGTTCCCGTGAAGGATGAACTGTGAGACGAGTTTCACAGAGGACTGAGCTCAGACAACCACACTCACCACAAAGTGTGCTCTCCCTTTCAATATGCGCCCCACAGCCTTCGGAAATCAGGAAGGAACAGAGGGCAGGCCGTGTTTGGGTTTCCAATCTGGGCTGATTATGGGGTGTCAGGAGTGTAGGTTTTCTGGGCAAGCAAAGAAATAAATGGCTAAGCTGACTCTTGACTCTGTCCCCACCCCCTCCCACAGGGTACCAGATTGCCTACCGCCTGGCCAGCGGCAGTCCCCACACCTTCACCACTGTGGAGGTGGGTGCCACAGTGCGGCAGTTCACAGCCACAGAGCTGGCCCCAGAATCTGCATACATCTTCAGATTGTCTGCTAAGACGAGACAGGGCTGGGGCGAGCCCCTGGAGGCCACAGTCATCACCACTGAGAAGAGAGGTAAGATCCCAGACCCAAAGCTGACTGTGGATGGCAGGGCACACAGCTGTTTGTGTGGGGTCTCCACTTCAGTCAGCCTTCAACTTCCTGTATAATCTAGTATCTGTCTCCCAGGATCACTTGCAGCTAGCTAGGTGGAAGGCAGGATAGCGTAATGGCTGGGATCCCAGGTGAAGGTTCTATGACCTTCCTATCCTCCATCTCCCAAGGAGTGCCAATAGCTCCATCATTATTACCATAGATTTAGCTAATACCATCTTTATTCTGCTCAATTAGTTACTATGGTTACCAGTCCAAGATAATCTCTACTCTAAAATAGCAATGATATTATCATGTTGTGCCCAGAAGAAAAGTCATACAAGGAATGCTACCCTCATAGCCAGACCCAGAGGTCTGGGGAACTAGGCCAGGAGGACTGGAAAACACCTGGAGCTCAAGGCTCAGGCTTGTGAGGCCTTGGGCAAACCCTTCCCCTCTCTCTGCTATGGCACTGACTTGGGAGGCCTGTGCAGAGCAGTTAGCACAGTGCCCAGGACACCCAGGACAGGCAGGTGGCTTTTCCTGTCATCAGCAAGCCTCCTAGGAACTGCTCTGGTGTGATGTAAGTGCTCACCAAATGTGAGTAAGTATCACAGCTGCATTTGTGATGACTTTTATCACAAGATCTGAAGCAGGCCATTTCAGGGACCGAAGAGTCGAACTCAGAGGCTTAAATCTAACAGGGAGGGGGCTGACACAGAGCTCACACCAGGCTCCAGTCGCCTCCAGGTATCGCTGCCTCCGTTCCCATCTCCAGCTCTCACCAAAGCCTCCGAAGATGGATTCAGGGAAGAAACCAAGTCCTTGTCAGAGGAGAAGCCTGCTGGGTGGAGAACAGCACTCCCCTGAGGCCAACCATGCCCATCTTGTGCTGCCCCAGAGTGAGCACCAAAGAAGGAAGTCAGGCCTCACCTCCCATACCCTGAGCCGGCAAGTTCCCAGCAGGCCCGGTGTCCGTCATCCTTCCCTGGACTGAGCCAGGATCCTCCAATGACTGTAGCCTGGTCCAGCCACCTGGCTGTAGGAGCCACCAGGCTGAGCACATCTCTTCTTCCAGGGTCTTCCCAGCTTCAAGCTGCCAGTCAGGCTATGTTAGCCTTTCATTGCTATAACAAAACACCCCAGAAAAACAACTTAAAGGAGGAAGGTTAGTTTTGGCTCATCGGTTCCTGCGTGTTCAAAATATGACTGTGGTGGCTAGGACTGCAGAGGGAGGGAGGAGCTTTTGTTTATGGGGTCTGGTCACTCCTGCAGAAGGTTTAATCCTCACAGCAGGGGCTTGTCAGCTCTAGGGGTTGGGACAGCCTGATCTCTCTAGGATAAAGATAGTCTTAAAGCAGGCAGATACATCATCTAATGACAATGTAGCCCAGGCTGACCTGAACTCCAAATCCTCCTGCTTCTGCTTCTTACATGTTGGGACTACAGGTGTATGCCATTACACCTGGCTTTAGGGGGAAAAGTAGACAAAGCCACCCAGGCCTCATTCATGCTAGACAAACACAGCCACAGCACATTTGGGGAGATGCTTGTCTTTCTCTTTCTGGAAGCTAACATCTTACCCCTCCTTACAGATGTACATGTATTACTACTGAGTTCTCCCAAATACCAGCTGCCCCTCCCATTGGCCAGATACATGTGCGGGCCTTCACTGGCACCTCCCTTATTGTCTCCACAACTCTGCAAGTGGATGCTCTTACTGGGTCCTTTGGGGAAGATGTGCTTGAACTCAGAGTGGTGATGTGACCTTCAATGGCATACATGTTCAATGTGACCCTGTGGCCCCTGGCTCAGGGGACCAGGATACAAATGATGGGCGCTGGGAGGGTCCTCCAGAGATTGGCAGCTGCATCCTAGTCCCCAGATGCTTAGTAGTGTTTTCAAGAACTGGTGATGTAGGCCTTTGCTCAGGGATCCACGGGCAGCCACCCTTGGCCCTCGCCTTCTTCCCCGGGTCATGCCCTCCTTAGGAATGCCCAACACTATTTGCATGTGTGATTGCATGCATACTTGTGTGTGCATGTTCATATGTGTACTTGTGTGTGTATGTACCCACCAGTGGGTGTTTGTATGCACATGCAAGTGTATACATACATGTACACGTGGGTTTGTAGGCTCGAGTATCATTCCTTGAGACACTCTCTACCTTGTTCTTTGGGACAGGGTTTCTCAGTGCCCTGGCACTTGCTGCTTTGGCTAGGCTAACTGGCCAGTGAGCCACAGGGATCCACCTGTCTCCACTTTCCCAGATTACATGCACCACCCCTCTGGGATTCTTTTCACATGAGCTCTGGGGATCCAACTCTGGTCCTCATGCTTATAACCAGAGTCACTTTACCAGCTGAGCTCTCTCTCTCCCTCCCATGGACTCTTTGGAGGCAAAGGATGGATGAGGAATGACCCTTACAGGGCTTGAGTCAGAGCCACATGAAAACACATCCATAAACACCCTTCTGTGGGTAGACCAGTGTGGCCTGATCATGCCGGCTTATTGCCTAGGGCACAGGGCCACCACTCCCTGCCCAGCCCCCAACCCCTTAGGTATGGAGAACCTTGACTTCCCACCAGGTTCTAATGCAAGTCTTAGGGACAGGGAGCTCGCCATTTCCAGTGGCAATGTGTCCACAGAAGGCCTTAGAAACCGGCCGGGGAGCCCAGCTCTTTCCATCCTGCAGAAATCAGGCTTCCAGCCAGCGTGCACACCCACAGCCAGGACCAGTGATTGAGCCAGATCGAAGCGCCTCTCACATCCCTGTCACTGCGGGGCCCACGATCGATGGCTACTTTATTACACGCCACACATTTTAATCAGAATCAATAATTGTCATGATAAACAATTAAACAATTATTTCTCCCTCTATGGTCCCTCTGTTGAAATCACTGGGGGACGGGAACACAGTGTCAGGCACATGGCACCCATTCAAGGCCAAGGCTGGTCCCAGGCACCCTGCATTCTAACCCGGCAGAAACCATTAACAGCCCACAGGGACCCCCACCTGCACTTGCCTCCCACCCTCCAGGAGCACTCAGTAGATTTCTCTCGTGTGTTAGACTCAGGTTAACTATAAAGAAAAAGAAATTAGGTTTTAAGGGTGAGATGAGCCCCCAAATCAGACAGCATACAAAGGAGGCTTGAGTTGTTTAGTAGAGTGCTACTGCAAACATCAGCTGTCATTCAGAAGTACTTGGCCTTGCTGATAGGGGTTGGGGCCTCTGGAGGCACATGTTTCTGGCTGGTTCTGCTATGTGAGCAAGCCCTGCTCCCCAGTCAGACCTGATCTGGCGCATCCAAAGTCAGCTGTAAGACAGCCTCCTCTTCCAAACCTAGGACTCACTTGCTTTTCTTTCTTTGTGTGCATGACAAGGGGAAGCACACGGGCATGTGTTCACATGAGTGGGACTGCATGTGTGGGTACATATAAAAATCAGAGGCCCAGCCTTGGGTGTTGGCCTCAGGTACCAATCTACCTCTTTCTTTCTTTCTTTCTTTCTTTCTTTCTTTCTTTCTTTCTTTCTTTCTTTCTTTTTATTGGTTTTTTTTTTTTTTTTCAAGACAGGGTTTCTCTGTGTGACTGTAGACCAGGCTGGCCTGCGACTCACAGAGATCCACCTGCCTCTGCCTCCTGAGTGCTGGGGTTAAAGGCGTGCACCAATACCACTCAGCTCTACCCTGTTTCTTAAGACAGAATGTTTCAATGGGACCTAGAACTCTCCGATTAGGCGATGCTGGCTGGCCAATAAGCCCCAGCTCTGTGCCTGTCTCTACCTCCCTAGTACTGGAATTAAGAGCATGCACCCTCACAAGCAGATTTTTATGTGGAACCTGGGGACTGAACTTGGGTTCTCAGCTTGTATGGTAAATACTTCACCTGTAAGGCTAGACCAGCTCTCTAGCCTTGGGACTTTCTTTCTCTGTGCCTGTCCCACACAGCGGTTCCCATGGGCAGGCATCCAGGAGCAACACGGAATGGTCTCTCATGAATCCCTGCTTTTCTCCTCCTCTGATTGCAGAGAGGCCAGCACCCCCCAGAGAGCTCCTGGTACCCCAGGCTGAAGTGACAGCCCGCAGCCTCCGGCTCCAGTGGGTCCCTGGCAGTGACGGGGCCTCCCCCATCCGGTACTTCACGGTGCAGGTGCGAGACCTGCCTGGTGGAGAGTGGCAAACCTACTCCTCATCCATCAGCCACGAGGCCACAGCCTGTGCCGTCGAAAGGTACCGTGGGGTGGGGGTAGCACTCAGTGTTGTCTTTCTGAGCCTGGGATCTCAGTCACTTGTCTCCCTGCTGTGACGAAATGCCTGTTGGAAGCAGCTTAGGGGAGGAAGGATTGGCTTTGGCTCACAGTTTGAGGTAGTCCATCATGGCAGTGACAGCATGGAGCAGGAACTTGAGGCATCTAGTCATGCTACATCCGGTCAGGAAGCCACTCACATTCATTCTTCATTCCAGAACCCCACCCCCTGGAATGGTGCCACCCACACTCAGGGTGAATTTTAGGACCTCAGTTAACCTCCTCTCAATGATGCCCTCCTGGCATTTCCTGCAACCTGACTCTAGGATGGTCCTAGAGTCTGTTAGTTAACAGTGTTAACCATCACACTGCGTTACCTCACTGACATGATGCCCTTTTCTTACATACTCAGGTTTGTTGTGTGTTAAATGCCTCTCCTCCATCTCCCTGCTTCTCCCCCACCGTGTCCCCCTTCCTCTTCCTATCATATGTGTTCTGTTACCCTCCCTTCTGTCCACTCCAAAGTTTCCTTTTAGCCTCCCATGGACCCCTTTATAGTTTCCTGGCCTCTACCCATACTTGCTCCCACACAAATACACATGTATAAAAATATAGGAGCTAAGATCTGAGTATGACAGAGAACATGTTGAAATGCTAATAGAAAAGTAATTTTTTAATTAATAAAAAAATGTAAAGATATTGGAGAGGAAAGGGCCACTACTCTGAGAGTCCCTACCATGACAACCCCCATCCGGCTCACAAAACAGGAGTCTGTAGGGCCAAGGAGATGCCCCACTGAGAGCCCTGTCTCTGTTGACACTTCCCACACCAGGAACCCAAAATCTTTAGGGTCCCTCCAGATGTGCTGCACCAAGGCTCAAGGACTTGGGAGGCAAGAAGAGCTGTGCCCCAGCACCCGCAAAGGTAGATGCTGAGACAGAGGCAGGGAGAGGGGGTGGGTGCTAGAAGTGAAGGCCAGAGAGACACCCCTTCTCGTTGAGGTTAAATAGCCCACCCCTTTGTCTCGCCACAAGATAGAAAGAGCAGTCATGTTCTCCAAAGCCTTCCAAGTAACCACAGACATTGTGTTTGGTAAGGAGAAGCTCATGTTCAAACAGGCAATTTCACTGAGTCCAGAAGAGACCTATCAATTTCCTAACCAGCAAGAACCAGAATGGAAGCCGATCTCAGGCAGTGTCCTGAGAAGCTGTTTTATCTGCTGCCATGGTGTCACCCCTAATAATCCTAGCAGCTGAGTTTACTTTCCATCTGCCTCGTGAGATGTAGTGGAGAGACAAAGCTGGACTGTGGAGACCTAGTGGCCGTGGCTGTCTGTTCAAGTGACTGTGGTCCAGAGCACAGCATGAAGATAGGATGAGGGCTGCTGGCGTCGTGAGAGCCTGTGTGGCGACTGAGGCTGTGGGACTGTTAATGGGGAATGTTAGACATAATAATGGTGAGATGGTGATACCCCTGCAGTGGGTGGTCCAGAAAGGAAGCTGACTCTTGCTTCTCTTCAGAAAGTGCAGCAGGTGCCTTAGGGAAAAGGGCCTTGAGGTAGAAGGAATAACATTAGGGAAACAGTACCATATGTGGAGATCTGGACATGATGGCGCCTGAGAGGGAAGGAGAGGCTTCCTTAAAGCCTGAAGATGAGCTTAAGAAAGATGAGCTTAAGAAAGATGGCGGTGGCGCACGCCTTTAATCCCAGCACTCGGGAGGCAGAGCCAGGCGGATCTTTGTGAGTTCAAGGCCAGCCTGGGCTACAGAGTGAGATCCAGGAAAGGCGCAAAGATACACAGAGAAACCCTGTCTCGAAAAACCAAAAATGAAAGAAAGAAAGAAAGAAAGAAAGAAAGAAAGAAAGAAAGAAAGAAAGGAAGGAAGGAAGGAAGGAAGGAAGAAAGAAAAATGGTGTGTGTGTGTGTGTGTGTGTAGAGAAAGAGCGGGAAAGGATACAGCCTGGTAAGGGGGCAGGGGTAGGGTGCAAAAGAGACTCTTTAGAGAGCAGCCTTCATCGGGGGCTGGCAGGAAGTTTCATATCACATGATTTGGTTCAACAAAACATGTGACAAAGCATGGCGAATCCAGGCATTGGTTAGGGTCCTAGACTGGAGGCATGGCACAGAAAGGTTTTAATGCTCCAGACCATAGAAAGCCTCAGAGCGCTGAGGTTAACTCTCTGGGGTGTAGGATCTAGCCTTTCAGAGTGGTCACTGCATTTGAGGTGTGGGCCTGGGTTCTAACAGAGGGGCTCCAGTTTCCCCTGGACTCAGCCTCAGGGGTGGTCTTGGAAAGGGGATTCAGACAGGATGGGGTAGTGGCTCAGTGGGGTTTAATTAGAACAAGAAAGGAAGCAGGAATATATTCTTAGGACCAAGCAGAGCAGCACCAGCCCTCTTGTTCTAACATGGGCTCCATATCTCTCTTTCTGTTCTCCCCTTCTCTGTGACTTCCCAGGCTAGGGAATTCTAGGAAAGAGGCAGGCTTGTCATGAAAGCATGCTTTAGACAGAATTCAGTCTGTTATAAGTAAGTGTATAAAATCCAGAAATACATATGTACAGGGGTTTAAATGCCCTTGAAGTTGAAAGGCTCCCTAGGAGAAAGGGCAGCAATACTGTACACATGCTGGCCGGGGAAGTGAGTCTCCCAGGAGCTGCTTTGACCCGACTGTTTTCTTTGCCTGCTGTTTGGGGGCCCTGAGCTGGCCCGTCTGGAGTCAACCACCACTGCTGTCTTTACATCCTGTTTCAGAGTCCTGAGCAGGCCAACCTATTTTCTTTATGTCCTATTTTTGGGAGGCTCTGTTGGTCAGACTCTCCAGGAGTTAGCGCCTGCCTAATAGGACCAGTCACTACCCTAACAGAGTAGGCTCGCAGAGAAATGGAACATCTAAAAGAAAGAAGGTGACACAGGGCCTTTAGGAAGGGACAGAGGCCAGGGACTACAGAAGGGCTATGTACTGGAGTTAGGGCTCCCCTCTTCCGTGGAGCACCCACTACCATGGGCGTGGTGCAGCCAGTCAGAAAGCATTGTGTCCAAAGGGAAGGAATGGCCACATAAAAAGCAGTTTACAAATAAGTTTGCTGGCCCCGGGCCCATGTGAATCTTCATTTCTTCCTCTGTAGAACTGTAACAGTGCTGATGTGCAAGTGCAGGTGCATGGGCTGGGGTATTACACATGGGTTTCAAGGTCTTTGTTCTTCATGATGCAAATAACAAGTGTGTGTGTGTGTATGTGTGTGTGTGTGTGTGTGTGTGTGTGTGTGTGTGTGTGTGTGTGTGTCCTATTTGGGATGCAACCCAGCACCTTGTACATGCTTTGCTATCTATTAATTAGCCACTAGCTGGAGGATTCTGGGCAGGTGCTCCACCACTGAGCCACGCCCCAGCCCCTCACTGAGAATTCTAGCAAGCACTGTGCCACTGAGCTACACACCCTGCCTCCTTTTTACTTTTTGAGACAGAATCCCACAGGTGGTCCAGGCTTCCCTTTAACTTAAGTTACTCTGTAGCCTAGTGTTCTAGTTTGGTTTCTGTTGCAAGGATAAAATACTGACTAGAACAGACTTGTGGAGGGAAAGGTTCGCTTTAGCTTACAGGTTACAGCCTATCATCAAGGGAAGTCAGGGCTGGAGCTCAAGGAAGAAACCAGGAGGCAAGAATGATGGAGGAACAGTGCTTACTGGCTAGCTTCCCTGACTTGCTTAGCTACCTTTCTTCAGGCCCGCCTGCCCAGGGAAGGTACCAGCCACAGTGGACCGGACCCTCCTACATCAAGTAGCAACAAGAAAATGCCCTATTCCATGTTCACAGGCCAGTACAATGGAGACGGTGCCTCTGTTAGGCTCTCTCTTTCCAGGTATATTTGGGTTTGACAATAACTATTCCAGGGAGACAAGCCTTGACATTTGATCCTCCTGCCTCAGCATCTTGAGTAGATCCCAAATGTACAACATCAGGCCTAGCAGAATACTTAAAAGGTAGTGTCAATGCTTTATAGATAACTAGGTAAAAGCATCAATGGACCGTGTTCAGAATGTTCAGGATCCACGCAACTTACATTCTAATGAAAATGAACCAATGAATATGCAGGTCTACTTATATTTCTAAGACCCAGAATTTAGCCCTGAAGGAGGGACCCTGAGCTGCAGGCTGTGTCTTGCCCACCCCCGCAACTCTTAACAAAAGACTTTGGCAATGGAGATAAAACACACACGTGGGTGTACACAGGACTGGCACACACTGGGTGGTGTGAACCTGGCTCCTGCCTTTGCAGAGCAGCAGGTGTAAATAGAGTTTTGAAAGGGCCCTGCGCTGTGAAGTCTGAATCTTGGATACTTAGGAGTAAGAGCTGAGGTAACAGTGTTATCTCAAAATTGTGCCTTAAGCCTGTGCACTGTCCGAGTTTGGAAGGTGAGGTGTACGGAATGTACAAGGGCCAGTGGGAGTTGCCCGCAGTGTGGAGGACCAACTTCTCACCCAGAGAGGCAGGGGAAGACAGCCTTCCAGAAGAGCATTTATTCATTGTCTGCTGTGTGCCAAGATCGTTAGATCCCTGATGGTGATTCAATGTTCACAAATGATCTCAGGGGCTCTGATCTCCATTTTCACAGGTGAACAAAATGAGACCGTAAAAACCAAATGACTCACCCTGTCTGGTAATGACAGAGCTAAGTTTGAACTCTGCTTGGCCAGCCCCACAGTGGAGGGTTAGGTTGTCCTGGAAGAGCAGAGAAGGGTGTGGGGGAATTGGATGGACAGATCTTTCCTTCCTTTATCAGAGAGGACTTGAGATTGGCCTGGATGCAGGATGGACCCCAGCAGGATGGAGGCATGGGCTAGGACTGAGGCAAGAGGAATGGGGGGGGGGCAGCTATGGTCAGAGGCAAGATCTGAAGGAGTGGGTGGGGCCAGAGGCATTTGCACATAGGATGCTATTGAAGTTAGCTTAGAGCCAGGGTTCGCTCCCTGGACACCCTGTGTTTAACCTGCCTGTTTACTCCAGGCATCCTTGGTGAATGAAGTCCCAGTAGATCCTGGCCTACTGCAGGCTTCTGTTTCCTGCCCTCCTTCGCATTCAGCCTCACTTGTCTCTAAGATGGTCTGGTCCGTCCAGCCACCTGCCTGGTATCACTTACTGCACACGGCTCTTTTGGCTGAACAGGGCTCCCAACACAGGTAAGGCAATGGAGAAAGCGTCCTTCGGGAGCATGCCTCGTAGACCTCTCAAGGGACAACAGATTCTTACTCTGTGTGCCGCTGAATATGGTCTCAGCTCTCTCCAGTCTACATGTAGGGCAAGTGTCCTGCTTTTTCTGTTTTTATTTCTAATTTTACCTTCAAGTTTTTTCTTTATTCTTGATAGTTTTGTGCATATATACAAGGATATATGATCATGTCTAACCCTCCAACTCCCTCACTATCCCCCATAACACATCCCTTTGATGTGTGTGTGTGTGTGTGTGTGTGTGTGTGTGTGGAGAGAGAGAGAGAGAGAGAGAGAGAGAGAGAGAGAGAGCGCTCCCACTAAGTCCAATTGGAGCCATCCCTATGTGCGTGGATGTGGGGTCATCCACTGGAGTGTGGGAATCCCACCAGTGGCCACATTCTCAAAAAAGAACAATCCTCTCCAGGGGATTCAACACCCTCTTCTGCCTTCCAAGACATATGTATACATGTGGCACACATATATACACTCAGACCCATACACATACACATAATATTAAAAGTAAATAAATCTTTGGGCTGAAGAGATGGCCCCGTGGTTAAGAACACTTACTGCTCTTGCAGAAGACCCAGGTTCAGTTCCCAGAACCCATATCAGGTGGTTCTCAACTGCCCGTAATTCTAGTTCTCGGGGATCTGACATCCTCTTCTGGTTTCCATGGCACCTGAATGCACATGGTACACATAAACTCACGCAGACACACACACATATACATTAGATAGATAGATGATAGATAGATAGATAGATAGATAGATAGATAGATAGATAGATAGATAAATGATCCTCCCTTTCCCCCAACCCCCAGCAACTATCTACTGCCAAAAGCTCCGTAGTAAAGGATGGGTGAAGCTTGGAGATCATCAACCCCATCTAAGCCTGCATTTTGGCTGGCTTGGTCCTGTGCAGATAATCCCAGCTGCTGTGAGTTGGTGAGTGTGACCGCCATCCAGCCTTTCATAGCATTACTCCCCATCCTCCAGCTCTATGTGCTTCCTGCCTACTCTCTCACCATGTGCCTGGAGCCTTCGGGGAAGTGGCTGATAGAGATGGCCAGTGTAGGTAGAGCTGAACACTCAGTCTTTTATTTGCAGTACTTGACAAGTTATTCCCCTACCCCATATTGCTGCTGTCCACTGCAAATAGATAGATAGATAGATAGATAGATAGATAGATAGATAGATAGATAGATAGATAAAAAGAACCTTCTCTGGCCAAAGTCTGTGGGTATAAACACAAATATTTAGGAGACACTTGGAGAGCATGACCATTTAGGAAAATAACAATAGTCTAGTCTCTCCTAGGGTCTAGGACCTCCTCAGCTATGGGCTTTTGAACAGAGTTGTGTTATCAGGCATGGAACTCCCCCTTGTGGAGCAGACCTCCAATCCAGTCAGAGTGGCTAGTTACCCCATAACAGTCCGCCACTATTGTACAGTGGCACATCTTGCTGGGCAGGCCAGCATTGCAGCATGTGACATGTGTCCTCTTCTTCTGCCTTCCCAAGAGGATTTGGAACATCATTGTCACCATAATGTATTCATTTCTTTAGCAAAGTATTAGGAACATCTCCAGGTGCCTAGCATAGTTCTTCATGCTAGAGCGGCAGGATCCTCTCAGGCCACCCTGGCCTCTGTCTTTAGGGATGTAGAGTGACAGTGTGGCCATGATAAAGATGACAAAGGAGGGCCAAGGATGTGGCTCAGTTGTCAGAGTGCTTGCCTAGCATGCACAGAGCTCTGGGTTCCATCCCCAGCACCACATAGATGAGGTGGCAAGTGCCTGCAATCCCAGTTCTTGAGAGATGGAGACAGGAGGATCAGGAATTCACAGCCCTCTTCAGGTACATAGTAAATTCATAGCCAGTCTTAGCTACAGACTCAAAAGAAAAAAAAGAAAGAAAGAAACAAGAAAAGAAAGGAACAGGGCAATAGGACATCCGGGACAGTTATCATGTGATGAACACTTTCTTTAGCTTTTTAAGATAATACCTGAAAAATAATAATGATAACAGCTGTGCATGTATGTGTGGGTGGGGATGTGTGCACATGTGTATGTAGGTACAATCACACATAGGTTAGATGAGGATGACATCTGTCAGTCTCTATCTTATTCCATTGAGATGGGGTGTCTTACTGAACCTAGAGCTAGTCTGGCAGGGAGTAAGCCTCCTCACCCCCCACCCCTGGCAATCATCCTGTCTCCAGCCTCTCCTTCCCCCAGCACTGGGGTCACACACACACACACACACACACACACACACACACACACACACACAACCATAAGCCATGTGGTGTTAGGGATTTGAACTCGGGTCCTCTCCATGCTTGCACAGCAACCATTCTTACCCACTGAGCCATCACCCCAGCCCCATTCCAGCCCTTTGTGACTCTTGGGACAGCTTCTTGATGTCCGTCTATTAGCAGCCTAGATGAGGAAGTGTCCTCAAAGTGGCCTGTCCAAGCATGGCTGGGACTGAAGAACTGGAAGGTATACTTCAGAGCCCATGTTTTTAGGAACCCCATTCTGCCTTCAACACCGGAAAGAAGTGGGTAGTTAACTCAAGTGTGGGCTGCTCGGCGTGTGAGGCTGGGAAATGACAGGGGACAAGCAGGCATTTATCCCCGAGACTAGACACAGTAGCTTCTGGGAAGCCTGGAACAGGTGGACGAGGTTTGTTTGAGCTAAACAAAAGCTGTCCTCAGAAACCACAGCAAAGATCATTCTAGGCAGCGGGCCTTCAGGGGACTTTTCAGTTAAGCTGAGTTAAACCAACCAAGACCAGATTCTCCTGGTTGCTGCTGGTGAAGCCAGGCCTGTAGTGTTCTAGGTATTGACAAGGCCAGACTGTTCCCAGGACTTTTAGTCGTGCGTCCCTTCAGGCTTTAGAGAAAAGCTATCATCCACTGTATCCAGAGGAAAAGGAGCACACAAGTGCTGATCCTGGAGTCTATGTAAAAACACAGTTCTCTCCTCAAGGGGTAGGAGAATTTATTCTGGAGTCAAATACAAGTGGCCATAGTCTAGAAATACAGATCCAGGCTACCCCAAATGCCATGTTCCCATGTGGTAACCGGTTCATGGAGTTTTTACAGTAACAACCAGGAAAGTCCTAAGTCAGGTAGAAAGCACAGGTAGGCAGGTCACAGCAGAGCGGGGAATCTCTGTGCAGCTTCAGGTGCTGTCTGGAGACATTCTTAGCCAGAGGTCCCCTTGTACCTTCTGAAAGGATTTGCCTAAAAGTCACATGGATGTTAGATCAGACACAGAGGTGGGTATAAATGGCTGTTTAGAGGCCTAATGGGAGCCCAAGACAGCTTGCTCCCTATATGCAACATTCTAGAAATTCTAATCAGCCACGCAGCCATGTAGACTGGCTTTTTCTTTTCTTTTCTTTTCCTTTTCTTTCTTTCTCTGCCCCCACCCCCACCCCACCTCCCACTCCCTGGGAACTGAAACTGATTATGGGTTTTCTAAAGAATAGAGCTCATCTTGGAGGCCACCATTTCCCTACTGTCCCATTTCCTGCCTGTGAAGTGGTGCCCTGATGATCCTGCCTGAGGACTTGTCCCCAGTGCAAGCTGGACCGGGCATGCTTGCCCTTGGTGTGGCATGGGCTCAGCACCGGAAGGGAGAAGGCTCCTATGGTCATGCCTGGCTGGGGTGGGGCAGAGACATTGGTGAATTCAAGGAGGTTGGCAGCTTTGCTATGGATATGTGAGAGCTGGAAGACAGATCTTATCAGTTCTCCCCTAGAGTCCCACTGCGGGCTCTACCCCTCCATCCTTGGGCTAGGCAAGCAGTAATTTTACTGTGTAGCATCTTATTAAAGAGGAATCAAATGTCTCTGGACAAGATTTTCTCACTGATGTCTCCCTTGGTGAAACCATCTCTCCCTGGACATCATGGCAGTCTAGGGGGCCCTGAAAGGCCCTAGTAGCTATATCCAGGGAATGGTGGTTCCGTCTCTCCTGGTGACAGGTAACCCAACTTCTCAGGTTCCAGGGCAGGAGAGACATCTGTCTACCCTCTCCCCACCATGATTTTCTATTCATTACAGAGACAAGAAGTCACTGGTATCTTTCCATTGCAGGCTGAGGCCTTTCACCTCCTACAAGCTACGCCTGAAGGCCACCAATGACATCGGGGACAGTGACTTCAGTGCAGAAACAGAGGCCGTGACCACCCTGCAAGACGGTGAGCAAAAACCAGCCCAGTGCAACCACTCCCCACTGCTATGCTGAGACCAGAGGACACCTTCCTCCCAGAAAGAGACCCTGCTCCAGTCTTGAGCAGAGAGGAGAGGTCACTAGGGAGGGTGACAAGCAGCAGAAGTCCATTAGTAACTGACAGCCTGGGGTGTTCCTACACACCCCGTGCTCATAAATCAAGGTCCCCCGGAGAGCTTCCAGATGGAATGGAACTCCCTCTGATTGGCTTCCAAAACCTTCCTCCATCAGAAATTGAATAATTAATGGGGGTCGTTAAAAATAAATGTCGGCAGGGAAGCTGGGTCCAAGCAGTTTCAGACCCCCCGCCCCCCCAAGCACCAGGTGGTTTCTTCACCCACTTCTGACCTCAGAGGCACTGGGCCTGAAGATACACTGTCATCTGGATGACCTGCTCCTGGGTGTGGGGAAGTGAAGTGAAGCTGGGGGATGGCTCTAACAGACACAGCCATCGCCTGACACATGCCATGGGAGGAGATGGATACCCAGCAACTCCCAGCTCAGCCTCAAAGCCCAGGCACTTAGTTCAGCCACCAGGGCTTTGTGGTAACTCCCAGAAAGCTCTGTCTCTTCCATTTAACGCTCCAGTGAGATGGTTTCCAAATGGGCCAGGTCCCGGCTGCCTTGCCCTGTGACCCCACATCATGTGTCTTTCCCCCACCCTGACCTCACCCCCCACCATGCAGATGCTTTTCAGAGCCTCGAAGTTTAACTTCTACCACACAAAGTTTCAGGGCACCTCAGGGACTAGCCCAGGGGTGGAAGTGAACCCTTTTCAGCTTCCCAGCCATACTCAGATGTTGAAGTAAAAATAAATACAACAAACAAAAGCCAGGTCTCACCTCAACAGGGGCCAACCATGAGTGATCATGGTCCAGGGGAACACGGATTCGGGTCACCCCCAATACTGCCATGCTCCAACTTGTTAACAAATTCCACACGGTTTGTATAGTGGCAGGACAAAGGACATTTTAAATCAAGAACAATTTTGAATACATTGGTGGGAACACCAAGTAGGCAAATTACAGTAATCTCCACTTTAGACCTCAGATTTATCTGGTGATACTTTTTAGCCTTTGAGTGGGTGAAGCTAGGGGTCTGTTTGTCCATTCCAAAAGGACATAAGTCACGAGGGGGTTAGATTGCACACAGCATTAGGCAGTAAGTGGCTATTTAGGGACTAAGATGGCCCAAGACAGCTCAACTCTCAACCTGCAGTGTTCTAGCTCTCCATGGTCACAGTTCTAATGGTCTCTTGATCAGCCTTGAAGAATGGTTAATGTAGCTCCAGCTCTCCCCCCACCCCCCAAGAATTTAAGTCAACACAGAATTTTGCTGTAAACCCAGCATCCCCACTGTGGCTGGATCCACTGGTCTGGTACCTGATGAGAGGGCCTCTAAGCTTCCCCAAATCCCTGGAGAAATGGATCCTGTGCCTGTGTCTCCTGAAAGGTGATGAGACCCTGATGCAGTTGTCTGGGCTCAGAAGCAGCAGAGTTCAGGGAGAAACTATGATGTTGTGCAGGAAGCTGGGTGGTCCAAGGTGCCTGGCGGGAGAGTTGGGAGACCACTCAGAAGCAAAACCCTTCCATTCACTGCTAAGGATATGTGGAGGGAGAAAGTCTATCATTGAACTCAAAAGTGAGGGCTTGCAGGCAGGACAGATGGCTCAGTGGGTAGCGTCCTTGTTGATCAAGCATGAGGACCTGAGTTCAAATCTCCATCACCCAGGTAAAAAGCCCAGCAATGCTTGTAATCCCAGCTGGGGATCCCAGGGACTAGCTAGCCAGCCAGTCTAGCCAAAGTGGGGAATCTTGATATTCAACAAGAGCCCCTCAAAACTAAGGTAGAAAATAGCAGAAAGATATCCCACTTTAACTTCCAGCCTCCACATGCTCCCCCAAAGACCAGCATGGGGCATAAACATGTACACACATGCAGACAGCCTCCATACACAAACACACCAAAGGGGTGTGGAACAAGGGCGAAAAGTCAGCATCGAATGAAAACTGAAAAAAAAACCACCTCATTTTTATCTTGCATCAGACGCAATGGAGAGAATATTTGCAATGGTATACTAATTCTTAGAAGAAAGAACCAGACACCCAGCAAGCTGCTGTCTTTGTTGAGTTATCTCTGACAAACAGGGAGCTCCAGATCCTGACAGGCGCCCAGCGACCTCAGGGAATGGGCCATTTCAAAAAAGCTATTCAAGGAACTCTCCAGGCTCCCCAGGCCCCTTCTCAACCCTTTGATATTCAAATGCGGCTTTTGAGGCCCCTATCTCATCATCTTCCTTGTCTGAGACTTGCAATTTCCCTTTGTGGATGGATTTGCATTGTGTTTGTGGCCCTTTGTCTCCCTCTGTGAGGTGGAGATTGACTGGCTAGACCAACCCTAGCCTAGCTGGAAGAGAGGGGGCCTTTGATGACTGATTAACACTTCCTACTTCCTGTGCTAGGGATGGAGCCCCAGGCCTTGCAGGTGCTCACCTCAGCCCTTGCTCAGGGATTCTAGGCAGGTGCTCTACCACTGAGCCACACCCCAGGCCCTCACTGGGAGATTCTAGGCAGGTGCTCTACCACTGAGCCACACCCCAGCCCCTCACTGGGGGATTCTAGGCAGGTGCTCTACTACTGAGCCACATCCCAGCCCCTCACTGGGGGATTCTAGGCAGGGGCTCTACCACTGAGCCACACCCCAGTCCCTCACTGGGGGATTCTAGGCAGGTGCTCTACCACTGAGCCACATCCCAGCCCCTCACTGGGGGATTCTAGGCAGGAGCTCTACCACTGAGCCACACCCCAGCCCTGATTGCTGAATCTTGACACATTCCTGACATCCTTCTCTGATAAAGTAGTATTAAACTTTTGAGCTTGTAATCCTCTCACTGTGCCTTCCAAGTCCCCAGGATCTCAAGCATGGTGATGCCTGATTCCACATTTTATTTATTTATTTATTTATTTATTTATTTATTTATTTATTTATTTATTCTTTTTAATGGCAGCTGTGAGAGTTTCAAGGCTTTGTATGTGGGCTCAGCACTCAAACAGAACAGCAACTGTGTTGGGCAAGATGGGTTTTTGTTGTTGTTGTTTGTTTGTTTTTAGATTTATTTATTTTATGTGCATTCGTGTTCTGCATGCATTGCATGTATGTCTGTGTGAAGGTGCTAGAGTCTCAGATAGTTGAGAGCTACCATGTGGGTGCTGGGAATTGAACCTGGATCCTCTGGAAGAGTAGCCAGTGCTTCTTAACCTCTGAGCCATCTCTCCAGCCTCTACATTTTCTTAGTAGGCTGATATTTATCAACTGCACAGGCTTGTTGGGCTGGATAGAGGTCCACATTGACAACAGACCACTAGAAGTTTTAGACCAGTGATTTTCAACCTTCCTAGTGTTGTGATCCTTTAATACAGTTCCTCATGTCATGGTGACCCCAACCATGAAATTATGTTCATTGCTACTTCATAACTGTACTTTTGCTACTGTAATTGTAAATATCTGTGTTTTCTAATGGTCTTAGGGGACCCCTGTGAAAGGGTTGATTGACCCACAAAGGGGTCATGACCCACAGGTTGAGAACCACTGGTGACACTGGGGTCCATCTGTGTGACTGAGGACAGAGGGCCTGGAGGATTCAGCCAAGAATCAGTCGGGAACAAACCTGGAATATAAAGGAAACAGAGCCTGGCACACATGTGGGTGATGGAACATGTCCAGTCCTGTGCCCCTCCATAAGCTCTTATTGAAAAGACCCTTATTGCCTCACAGGTACAGCCAGGTGGCACAGAGAGGTCAGTTTAGTACACAAGAGAAGACCATGTGACCTGGAGACCGCAGAAAGGCCTCAGCAGCTGATACATGGCAAGGCTTCTGTTTTGATCCAAAAGGAGGCTTGTCCATGACAGGGCCCAGACCAGCCTTGTTCTTCCAGAGACCAGAGCAGCTTCCTGGCTTTGCCTTCTGGCTGGCCATCAGCAGTTTCATCTCTACCGACAGTCACATCGGTGTTTCAAACGAAGAACATGGTGACCTCACTGTGACCACCTGGCCTGCTCACAGGGAACCACTGTCACCTACGGTCTTAGAAAATGCTGTCTGATTCCCACTCCCAAAGACTTGGAAGCCCAGGAAGGGTCTTGGGCAGGAGCTACCAGAGTGCTGTGGGTGGCCTGAGGGGACCCACGGGAGTTCTGACTCACCTGTATGCCACAGTGGGGTTAAAGGAGGACTGCCGCGTGGGAGCCATCCTTGTTACATTAGGCAGATGAATGTGAAGGTACCTGAAGGAAGGAAAGGCACCCCAACTGAAGGGAGTCGGGCACCCAACAGAACCGTTCTAACTCTGCTTTCTTCCATCTGCTGCAGTTCCAGGAGAGCCTCCAGGGTCTGTCTCAGCCACACCACACACCACTTCCTCCGTCCTGATCCAGTGGCAGGTAAGAGCCAAGGGAACCTCACTTATTTCTGAAGCACACCTTCCTTTCCGGGTTCAGTCAACCAGGACAACTGTACAGAGTTTGCACGCAAGCCACACCCATGCCAAGTATGTGACTATAAGGGAGGAAACAGCCTGGTTGAGTTCCACAGAGCCCCCAGCTGAGGAATGACAGCGGGAACCTGCAGGAGAGGGCTGGTCCAGGGCTGGGCTGCTCCAGACCCTGGTCTCCAGGGCTGCAGCCCATCCTCACACCAATGGGCTCACAGAGCACAGGGATGAGAAAAGAAGCGGGGCTTCTAGCCAGTGCAGGACACTCCGGAGAGGCCCTGCGGCCTTGAGGGAGGGCAGGTACTGTGGGCTGTGTGCAGACAGCCACTGGAAGGCCTGGTCAGCCCAAGTTGGGCTGCTGTAAGCTGGGGATGGAGAGGGTGGACCAGGTGGCATGAGACTCTTCCTTGAGGTTGATGGTGTTGCCCAGGGGGATGGCAGGTACCAGTATGAATGCAGAGATACAAGTACCTCGGTGGCTCTGTGTTGGTCAGACTTTCAGTATGTGACAAAATAACATGGGGCCGGAGAGGGGGGACAACACAAAAGAGGGAAGACATTGAAATATCTCAATTCCAGTGAATCACAGGTCATCCTGAAACTCATTCTAAAAGAACTATTTACATGACCCCGGGAGCGTGGGAACCTGCTGGGGGGCAGGGGCTTATGTCTGGAGGTGGAAGGCCAGGGTCAGGACTCACCTCTCATAGACACCTGCAGGTGCCTGGGCAATGAATGAGCAAGGCCCTCTGGGCAGGATGGCGTGAGAGCTGTGTGGCCCCCACTTGGTTCAAGCATCATGGACAATTCAGAGCAGAGGCCCAGGAGTGTCGGATGGAGCCTGGGGCCTGTACTAGGAAGGAAAAGAGGGACAGGGACAGGCAACTGGAGGAGCCACCTAACATCCAAAGTCCTCATCACCCCTGCACTATGTTGTCTCTTGGTACCTAAGTGCTAGGTTGTATCTTACGTTAGGTACTTTCCTCTTTGCTGAGACAAAATATCTGGCATGAAGCAGGTTAAGGGGGTAGGAAGGCTTATCTAGGCTTACAGTTTGAGAGTCAAGCCATCATGGTGGGGAAGGCATGGTAACAAGAGCGTGAAGTGGCTGGTTACACAGCACCCACAGCAACCACAGTCAGGACGCAGAGAGAGATGGATGCTGGGACTCAGATCACTTTCTCCTTGTTGTTCAGTCTGGGACCTCAGCACATGGCATGATACTACTCACCATTAGGGACCATCCTCCCACCTCACTTATCCTAATCTAGAAATGTCTACACAGACATGCCTACAGATCTGTTTCCTACGTGATTTTAAATCCTGTCAAGTTGACAGCCAGTATTAATTCCCATGGATTCTATGAAGCACAAAAGTAGGTTCAACCTAATGGAATTTGACACTGTCACCTACGGGAGGGACAGAGAAGAGGCCTCTAGCAGCGAAGGTCTCTGCTGAGAGTATAACATCTTTCCCTCACCAACAGTCACCACCTAGTGACAGGTGCCTTTCAAGGCGACAAAAGATATTTCCACATGTTTCCCGGTGACACTGGCAGTTCACTGCTGTATACTCAGCCTTCTCTGGTGTCACCAGTGTGTAGGGGACAGAACGAGAAGGGGTCAGCCTGGGCCCCCATCTGTCCCAATATGTCAAGGAGCCATCCATGGCAAATAACAAAGAACCTTGACCTTGGCATGCCAGAGGCCTCTCTGGATCCAGGTACTTCCTCAAACAAGCAGCTACCATGGATGCTCCATCTCTGACATCACACATCCGCATTCCCAAGGGCCCTGCTTCAGCCCTGACTTCCATCCATGGCTGTGCTGGGAGGCCAGAACATTCCAAGTAGAAATTCAAAGTCCCGAGGCTGTGTCTCTCGCCCTCCACAAACACACCAGGATTGGTCTTGCTGTCAGCAGCTGCTGGGATGGGAACACAGCTCCACAGGGTCCCCTGCGGCAGCCCAGGGAGGTCCCTTAATCGCTTAGGGACCTTGACTCCCATAAAACCAGATCCTTGTTTTCAATGCAGAAAGGAATTTCAGGATGAGCCAGTGTGAAGCAGAGTTGGAATCTATTAAAAGTTGACAGAGAGGCACCAGGCAGAGAGTCAGATGTGCCTGAGTGAGCACAGCTTCCCAGAGAAGGTCCCACTGCAGGGTCTTCCCTGTGACTCCATTTTGGAAGCTTCTGGAATTTCATTGCTTAGTGGGTTTCTAAGGGGCTCTCCCCTTCCCTGCCTCTGTCCTCCTCTTTGATAATTGAGACCATAAGGGAACTCCAGAGATGCCTTGGGTTGGGTCATATATAATCTGATAGTGTGAAAATGAGCGGCGAAGGCTGTGCAGGGGGGTTAGGGCTTGTTATTTTTTTACTGTCAATGGAGTTTCTGGTGAGATTCCTGGGAAACTGCAGCTTACATCTGAGAGGGGAGAAGGGCCTTAGGCAAATGTGTCTGAATTGATTCTCAGCTAGTGAAAGGCTTCAACCGGGCTCCAGGGTGAGGAACTCCTTTCTCTCCTCACGCCCATCATTTTCCCTGCCTTTCTATACTGCCTCCATTCCTACTGTGCCAAATTCTACTAGAAAATTAGTGTTTTATTTGTAGATGTGGCAGCTGGACTGCCAATAATGAGGTACACATCTTTTCCACAGAGGCAGCCAGTGCTCCGGGCGGGGCGCATCATCCCCCCTGAATAAAGTTGCTATGGCGCCGAGCTGCTGCCGGTCCCAGCCGGTAACAGCACAGGTGTCAAGTGTCTTCCATGGCTGCTGGACAGCCTGTGAAGTGGCATGGAGCCGCACCAAAGGAACTTGGCATATGTGCTCATCAGCTGTGCCCTCCAGTGCCCAATAGAACAAACGGATTTCAAAAAGCCCAGAGCAAGAGGTGGCCAGTCCAGTGTATTGTAGAAATAAATGCCTGTCAACCAGCAGGCGATTGAAACACAATTAAAATTATGAGTAATTTAGGAAATCAGAGACTGGACCGAAGAAAGCAGAGCTGCATCTAAATATAGATTCTCTTCCCCAGGAAGCGTCTCACCTGTAACTTTTTTTTTTTTAGTAATTTGCTGATATATATATACACACACACACACACACACACACACACACACACACACACACACACACGCACGCACACACACATACATACAAACATGGGCTGTAATTTGAAGGCTGTGGCCCTCATCAATGCCCTCCCCACAGCGGACTGCTGGGCTTCAGGCCTCCTAGGGGGACAATCAGACTTCACCTTTAGCAGTGTCCTATGATTTGAATGTGCGTTACTTTTGCAATGAGTTCTGCTCATCCCAGGGTGGAGGCTTCTGAACTGAGGATGACAACATTGACTGTCCCCATGAGCCACTTTGTGCACTGATCCCACATGCCCTGACACCACAAGGTGGGTGTTTTGGTTGTTTTGCTCCTTGCTGTGACAGAACACCTTCTGGCTCACAGTTCTAGGGTGCGGCGGGTTGTGGTGGGATGGCGTGACAGCAGGGTCTTGGACACCAGGTTGCATTGTGTGCACTGTCAGGAAACAGAGAGAGGTGAATGCTGGGGCTCACCTTTGTATTCAGGACCCCGGCCCATGGAATAGTTCCACCCACATTTCCACCTCAGCACAGTCTAGAACCTTCCTCACAGGCATGCCCAGATACTTACTGGCAAATGAAAGACCTGTTCCCCTCTCACATAAGCTAGGGGACTTCTCCTTCTGTGAGTGTAATGGTGGCCAAGACAAAGGCCATGCAGCCTCAGCCACAGGCAGCTAAGAACCCAGGGTTTATTTTCTTTGCTCAAAGGGGCCCTGGGCTGGGCTGACAGGAATATACAGGAAGGCAGTGGAGAGAGGCTGTGCCCGAGGGACAAATGAACACACTTGACAGAGTGGCGAGGTCTTCCCCAGAGGACAAAGCAGAGAGAAGGTCCAGCCTGGGCAAAGACTCAACTGTAAGGATGTCATAGTATAAATATGGTATGTCCCCCAAACATCTAATGGGTGGCCTGCTTGGTTCTGGACATGAGTAGCCAGTTATGGGGCTTCAGGGAGATAGCTGGATAAGGGATCTAACTTATCATTGATGGACCTGGAACTGGAAAAGACTGTTGGGCATGCCGTGTGTGTGTGTGTGTGTGTGTGTGTGTGTGTGTGTGTGTGTGTGTGTGTGTGTGTTTCCACTTGTGTATGCCTGTGAATGCACATGGAGAGGCCAGAGGTGGACAGTGGCCTCTCTTCTACGGCTCTTCATGTTATTTATTTATTTAGAGACAGTTTCTCATTGAAGTTGGACTTACAGATACTGTAGCTATGGTAGCCAGCCAGCAAGCCCCACTGATGCTCTTGTGCAGCAAGTGTTCTTACCTACAGAGTATCTCCCCCACCTGGGGCAGGCATTTGAAGGGTGGCCTGCCTCTTTCTATGGGTCTCCTTCTGCTTCTTGTCCACTGTGAGGGGGACCATGTGCTCTCCCGCCACACTCTGCTGGCCTCACCACAGGCCCAGAAACACTGGAGCCAAGTGGCCCATGGACCAATGCCTCTGAACCCATACACCAAAACAACCCCCTCCTCCTTCCAAATTGCTCTCACAGGTGTTTATCACAGCGGCAGAAAGGCTGACAAACACATCACATGTTTAGTGCTGTGCTTGAAATGGAGGTGACCTGGGATTATGTGTGTCCCTAACCACTGGAACTTAGTCCCAAAGGGAACCCCTGTACCACTCTCCAAGACATGGGGGTCAAAGGGATGTAAGCCGAGACCCCAGAGACCTTAGCAGTCCCTCTGAATTCGGATTTGAATCCTAGCTTCTCCTCATGTTCTCATGAGACCTTAGGCGAGCGATTTGCTTCCCTGGATCCTAGGTCCGTGTTGTAGCATGGGGCAATCATGGCTCTGTAGCCTACCTCCTGCCTGAGCCACAAAGGCTGATGGTAGAGGCCTGCTTCTCCCAAAGCAAGTCCCTCTCTCCAGTCAATTCTGCCAGCCCCACAGGGCACTTTCCTTCAGGGTCTTTCCCAGGGCACCTTTCTCCTGTGCAATGGGTGATGACGGTCTGGTGTCTGACCATGACTATGTCACCTGCGTTGGAACAAAGGACTTTTGAAAAGCTGTTCTAGACTCTGAGTCTGCCACAGGGTTTTGGATAGGGGATGGGCAGAGGGAGGCAGAGTTAGGAAGGGTTTCTGGGTCCCTCTGAGCTTCTGCCTATACAGATGGCCAGTGTTGGTTGCTGTAGGGCTATGGGACTGAGCACAGGGCAGACAGAGCCTTGTGCTCTGGGACATGTCCTGGACTAAGAACTTTAAGCTTAGGGCTGGGAGAGCTGGGAGAACCAAGCAGGTGCCAGATCCTGCCACTGAGGCTTCAAGGCATAGCCTGGGATTTGAAGCATATGAGGAGGCCACAGTGTCAGAATTTAAATCCAGAACCTGAATTGCCCATCCTTTTTGGACCCATGAGTCCTGGGGAACTACTTGGAAAGATTTCCAAGGCTGTCACTTAACTTCCACCATGATTCCAAACTGGAGGAATAAAAAGCAAACTAAACCCATTGCGAATGCTCCACACAGGCTGTCCTGGAGTCCCTGCAGACTCCCCAGACCCTGGATGGGTGATGTCCCATTGCAAATGCTCCACACAGGCTGTCCTGGAGTCCCTGCAGACTCCCCAGACCCTGGATGGGTGATGTCCCAATGCAAATGCTCCACACAGGTTGTCCTGGAGTCCCTGCAGACTCCCCAGACCCTGGATGGGTGATGTCCGCACCTTGCAGGAGCTGCCCATGGGTAAGCCTGGACTGCAGCCTTTGGAGAATCTGCCATCTATGCCTATGTCAGTCACTTCCCTGAACTCTAATGAAACATCTGAGAGAATTAATGTGGAAAGAAAAAAGGCTGTTCATTCCGCTCACAGTCCGGCAGGCTCCAATCCAAAGTCAAGGACTTGCTGGTTGGAGTCTCTGTCGAGAAGTGCATACTAGAACAGAACAACCACCTCATAGCCAGGAAGCAAGGAGAAACAGGAAGATCCTGGGATCCCACAGTCTCCTTCAAGGGCATCATACTCCCAAACCTAACTTCTTCCCACTAGGCCCCGCCTCCTAAAGGTTTCAGCTTGGGGACTGTCCTCATTAGCATTCACAGCCCAGAGTCACATGGAAAGAGTCTTAACTGAGTGATTGTCTTTATCAGGTCGGTCTGTGGGCTTGTCTGTGAGGACTGTCTTGATTGTTAATTGATGTAAGAGGGTCCAGCCTGCCTTGGCAGCTTCGTTTCCTGGGCAGGTGGTCTTGGGCTGTGTAAGAATGCTAAGCATCAGTCAGAGAGTGAGGCAGCAAGTCCCCCAGGGATGAACTGTGACCCGGAAGTGTAATGTCCTCTCGAGGGGGTGGAGGCCTCCAGCACACAGCCCTTCCTGGGGGCCACTGATCCAGACCACAGCGGATACCTGCTGGGAGGGCACACAACTCTGGGCTTCTGATGCCACCTGGCAAATATGGCCCTAGCTTAATGCTGGTCATCGTTGTCCCCTGGGTGGAGGGGCATGGCCTCTCCCCTTTCCATCCTCTGACTTCACTAGAAACGTCTCCACCTTTCACACTTCCTCCCCCAACCCCCAGATTGCACACTCAAGGGCTGGGGTTGTGTGTCTGCACAACCACACTGCGTCCCCAGCAAAGGCATTTCCGTTTTCCCAGCGTCCTGTTTGGTTGATATTTTGAGTGAACAGAATCCAGTCCTCCCCACTTCCCCTGCTGTAACTGTCCCCAGCCTGTGCATCTTCTGCAGAGTTGTCCAGGCTTTAGCCACCTCCCCTCTGATGTGATCTCAGACTGACAGAAAGGCTTTGAAGGTGACCCTTGAGGGGAGCTTTCGGGCTGGCACTTGTAGAGCCCAGCGGCAAGCTTTTGATGTCCCCACTCACCCTCCCTCCTTGCTGATTTGAGTCAGCCCAGATCCCAGCAACAGGAACCCGCGCCATCTCATCTGCCTAGCCCGGGCCTTGCCACTCCCACCTCCCCCCAGTGTGAGTGAAGACTATGCAGGAACCTTCTGCATGGCCACATGGTGTTATCTGAGCTGCAAGAGCAGGCTCCTGGTGTAGCAGTCAGAGCCACAGAACAGGGACACGCATCTCCCTGGTTCTTTGTCAGGGGCCTAGGAAGGGAGGGGCAGGGCTGCCTCAGGGTCTTGGAAATACTTGCTGTCCCTTATCCACGCATTGCCACAGGACTGGTGCCCATGGTTCAGGGAACCGTGAATGGCTATTTAATGGACTTAGAGGAGGCACTTTCCTGCCAAGTTCCCTGACGTAGGCTGTGGATCATTTTGGAAATCTACCATGTGGAAAACATCACAAAACCTAGACAAGTTCCGGCCCAGGACCCTGGGACCGCACTTCTCAATCAGTCTCCCCACTCTAGCTAGGCAGAGGAGCACCATCTCTCCCATGGGATGTGTCATGGAGGACTCTTCTGTCCTTCAGGGACAGCATATAAGCCATTTCTGTCAGTTCCCCTTGCTCTAGCGCTAAAGTTTCCTCAGGAACCCCACAGTACTTTCTTACCCACCTCCATGGCTCTTTGCCATTCCTTAAACAGAAGATCTCATAGCCACAAGGAGATGCAGGCTGTTACTAATCCTCACAGTGCAGAGCTCAGAGACCTTCCATCTCTCCTTGGCTCTGCCCTGGGCCCACAAGAGCATGCAGAGGGCAGACAGGCCCAGGTATATAAGAAGCCACTGCATACCCTGTCTTCTGCCATGCCATCTCACCTCAGGAGGGGTCCAGTGTCACAGAGCCAGTTCCTTCCCTTAGGGGACCACATCTATGAAGCAACCTGCAGTCACAGGAAACAGACGCACTGAGCCTTCGTGACCACTTAGATGGCTGAGCAGCCAAGGACAGCATTGTTCTTGCTTCAACACGAGGATGGATCCTTCGTCCTTTCCTGTAGATGTTAGGAGACACGCAGAGAAATGCCTCTCACTCTCAGAAAGTGCTGGCTTCCCACCTTAACAAGGTGTTAAAAAATGGGGCAATGGCTCGGTAAAATGCTTGCCTTACAGGCCTGAGGACCTAAGCTCCATCCCCGGAACCCATGAGAGAAGCCAGGCCTGGCACCATGAGCTTAAAACCCCAGCACTGGAGAGGCAAAAACAGGCAGATCCTTGGGACTCACTGGCCAGCACAGCCTACTTGGCAAGCTCCAGGCCAGTAAGAGACCCTGCCTCAAAAACAACAGGGTAGACATCTGAAGAACAGCCAGTGTTCTTCTGTCCTCCACATGTATATATGCACACTTACAGCACCTGCATGCACACCAACAGCTCATATGCATGTACACACACACACACACACACACACACACACACACACACACGTACGCACGCAATGTGGTAACAGTAAGTTTGGATCAATAGCACTTTGAAATTCAAATCTGGCTGGGTAGCCTATATTTTTGTTGCCTAACCCTGACCACCCTAAGAGGAGATAAGCAAAAACCAAAATAAACTCACCCGACACCCCAAACCCTAGCTGTGGCTCGTTGCTCTGACCTGGTTGTCTGGGGCCTAATGAAGCCAGCTGTAGAGCCATACCCCCAACCCCCAACACATGCTACCAGCAATGCTCAGGAAGGGTCAGAGGGGACAGGGAAGGTCTCTTCTGAAGTAACTGCCCAGCTCTACTGAGACCCAGTTTCCCACTATTTGAGGCGAAAACCGAGGTGGAAGCATTCCCTGCTGTGGCCCAGGGTGTGTGGCAGAAGCTCTGGCTGGTGCTGGGAGCCCCCTAAGCACTTGGACACCAGGCCATTGTGACCCAGCAAACCTCCCAGGCATCTGGTTACACACCTCCACCTCTTGCAGGCAGCTGTATACTGTGCACCATCGCTGCATCTGAGACCCAGAAAGCAGGGTGGCCAGGAGCTGCTGACCAGTCCTTGTGGCAGATCTGGGGCCCCTCTAGATAGTAGGTTCACAGATGCTGTTTCCAACAGCGTCTTCACTACTCCCGACTTGTGTGTGTGTGTGTGTGTGTGTGTGTGTGTGTGTGTGTGTGTGTGTGTCTATGCTTGTCATCCATGTCACCACATGTGTTCCTGCTTCCCAAGACCTCAACTTGTGGTTTAGAGAGCAGAGTGACCAAGCAGCAAGTGCTGGGTTTCTGGGACCTAGGAAGGCAACTGTAGACCCTCTGGTCTCTGGGCCCGTGTCACAGCCACAGAGATTGGCTCTGGAGGCCGGAAGTCCCAAGGCCAGATGACAACAGGACTCTTCTCCCTCCAGGAAAGGCAGTGTACTGGAGTCCCCCAGTGTCTTCTGGCTGATGGTGGCCATTTGTGTCCCTTAGCTTATAAACATAGCACTCTAATCTGCCTCTCCATATTCACTGGGCATTCTTTCTATGTGCCCACAAGTCCAAATGTCCTTCCTCTTACAAGGATACCAGCTGTTGGACTAAGGCCCTCCTAAATCCAGTGTGATTTCCCCTCAACTAGTACTAGCTATCTGGAAAAAAACAAAAACAAAAACAAAAAATGATGGTATAGTTTGAGGCTGCTTCTCTAGTCCCCTTACTGTTTCTAGGTTCACCCCACAGAGAGACACTCCCTCCCCATCTGTGCCTGCATCTCACTCTCCTGCCTCACCTCAAGGAGTTAAGCTAGACCCAGGATAAGAACTCATGTCTTCATGTATCAGTTAGGGTTCTCTAAAGGAACAGAACATAAATGAATATTATTGGAGTGACATACAGGCTATGGGTAGTCCACAATGGCTGTCTCCCAACAGAAAGGCCAAGAATCCAATTGTTCAGTCCATAAGCCTGGATGTCTCAGCAGCCTTGATCTATTGCTGGAATCCTGGAGGATTCCTAGAGAACTGCTGGTCTTCAGTCTGTGCTGGAATCCTGAAGAAGTCAGTTCTAACAGCAGCAAAGGAATGCCTGAGCATCAGGATAGATGAACTTGCCAACAAGAGTGAAAACAAGCAGGCAAAAAGCTTCCTTCTTCATGTCCCTTCTTTATATGGGCTGTTACTAGAAGCTGTGGCCCAGATTTAGGATGGGTCTTCCCACCTCAAATGATCCAATCAATAAAATCGCTCAGACATGCGCGGCTACTTGGGTTTTAGTTAATTCCAGATGTAATCAAGTTGGCAATCAAGATAGCAGCCATCATACCACATACAAGGTGTCAGCAGGGCTCCACAACTGGCTCTAAGTCTGGGATGGTTCATCCTTCCCCTTTAATAGTCTCAAACCTTTCCTCTGTGTGTGTGTGTGTGTGTGTGTGTGTGTGTGTGTGTGTGTGTGTGTGTTGCACACATGAGTGCAGGTGTCCATGCACATACACACATTGAGGCCAGAGGACAACCTCAGGTGTTCCTTAGTAGATGTTCACGCTGATATTTGAGAGCAGGCCTCTCACTGGCCTGGAAGTTACAAGTAGACTAGGCTAGCCCTCTGGAATGCCCTGTCTCCTTCTCCCCAGTGCAGGATCACAAGCACACACCACCCTGCCCAGCTTTTTATGTGGGTTTTGGGAATTGAACTCAAGTCCTAGGGCTTGCAAGGTGGGCACTTTGCCAACTTACACGTCTCACCAGCTCTCCCCCTTTGTTTTAACAACAAGGACCGTAGGCTTAGAGCCTACATGGCCTGATGAACTGAGTTCAAACCCTAGAACCCACGTGGTAGAAGAAGAAAATCAACTCCTGGAAATTGTCCTCTGACCTCCACATCCATATCATGGCTCATGTGTGTGCATACATGCCTGCAAACATGAGTGTGTGTGTGTGTGTGTGTGTGTGTGTGTGTGTGTGTATACACACATAATAATCATCAAAATAAAATAAAATATATGTAAAAACGATTTGTAAAAATAACCACCGGGCTGGAGAGATGGCTCAGCAGTTAAGAGCACTGTCTATTGTTCCAGAGGTCCTGAGTTCAATTCCCAGCAACCATATGGTGGCTCACAACCATCCATAATGAGATCTGGTGCCCTCTTCTGGCCTGCAAGCATGCATGTAGGCAGAACACTGTATACATAATAAATAAATAAATCTTAAAAAAAAAAAAAAAAGAAAAAAAAAAGAACCATGGCCTTGAAATAGTGACTCTTCATGGTGGGCTAATTACACCCGAGTGGAGGTTACTAAGCCTTCTTTACATAGTGACTCCGATAATATCCCCAAATGGCTAAGTGTGCGATGTCTTTGCAGCCTCCCCGGGATGAGAGCCTGAATGGCCTTCTGCAAGGCTACAGGATCTACTACCGTGAGCTGGAGTCTGAGACGGGCATGGGCCCCGAGGCCAAGACACTCAAGAGTCCCTCTGCCTTACGTGCTGAACTCACAGGTGAGCTTTACACATCTGTCTGCTCCTTGGAAGGCATGCTGGGAAATACTTTAGAGGAGCCAGCCCAGTGAGGGAGCAGACAGTATAGTTGTGTGAAGCCAGTGGGGCACAGATGGAGGCGGTGGACCCGGAAGCTGAATTGAGAGAACAGGGGCCAGCTCTATGGGGACACATTGTGTGGAAAATGGCTATGCGTGTAGGTACCTCCTGATCTTGCTGAGCCTGGATCCCGCTACAGCCAGAGGCAGCTTAACTGCAGAAGACCCTACCTTTCTACCCACCCACCCCCAGAAGGAAATTATCCCTAAATAGTGTCATAGACAATTCCCCTTTTGTTAGGCATGGTGGCACATGCCTTTAATCCCAGCACTCAGGAGGCAAAGGCAGGCTGATCTCTATGACGAGGGACAGACAGGACAGGAGAACAGCTGAGCAGCACTTCCTACCTAGTTCACCCCCATCAGGCCAGGAAGCGACCTAATGTCCAGTTGCCCAGTGTGGAACAGGGTGCCTGCTCCACCCCACCCTTTCCACCAGGGTCACACATGCCAACTATACACAAACTTGTCCCTGGTGGCTTGTAGCTTGATGAACACTTGATGGGTGACTTTCTCATCCCCTTCAGACTAGAGTCCCACAGCTTGCAAACATCCGTCAGCTAGATAAACCTGCCTACCAGAAAGGCCTGGAGGAAAGAAAAAAAAAGCATGTCTGTGTCTTTACTATTGTCCTCTACACTGCTACCAACGCCCTCATATTCGCTTCCTTCTATCAGAGGGCCAGCCCACCACCACAGGTCTCAGGCTGGTGTGTCTTGCTTGGTGTGTTAGGTAGACATGTGGTAACTCACAGGAGCTAATGAGAAGCCTACAGTCTCCAGTACCCGGGGAACTGTGGATACAGCACAGCATCCCATCCAGCTTGCAGTGTGCCTCATGTCCACCCCACACACGGTTTGCAGGCACAGTGTCCCTCTGTACTAACTGCCTTCCTTACCCCTTGTAGCCCAAAGCAGCTTCAAGACCGTGAACAGCAGCTCCACGTTAACGACGTATGAATTAACACGTAAGTGCACAGCACCTCGGGCCCCTGGGACTGTGTGCAGTGGAGATGCCCATCCCTCTCTCCAAGCCAAACCATCCTGGATTCGTGGCTCTAACTACTGGAGTTCCCCTCTTGATGATTGTGTCTCAGCATGTCCACATATCAGGGAAACTTCTAGAGACCGAGGCTGGTGGGGTTCCCAATAATGCCATCTAGCACCCCAACTGGCTGGGACAGAAGGGAAAGTCAGACAAGGCAAGATCTCTCCTGTGGCTCTCTTTGCTCTCTCGCTTTCTCTCTCTCTCTCTCTCTCTCTCTCTCTCTCTCTCTCTCTCTCTCTCTCTCTCTCTCTCTGTCTCTCTCTGTCTCTATCTCTCTCTGTCTCTCTCTATCTCTGTCTCTCTTTTGTTGCTTGAGAATTTCTCTCCAGCTCCCGCCACCAAGTCCTGCCAGTCCCAGAGCCCACTTATAAAATAAACACACAGACTCTTACATTATTTAAACTGCTTGGCCATTAGCTCAGGCCTTTTATTGTCTAGCTCTTACTCTTATATTTAGCCCATTTCTATTAATCTTTACTTTGCCACATGGCTCATGGCTTACTGGTACCTTACATCTTCCTTGTCCTGATGGCGGCTGGCAGTGTCTCTCTCACCCAGCTTCCTGTTCTCTCAATTCTCCTCTCTGTTAGTCCCGCCTATACTTCCTGCCTGGCCACTGACCAATCAGTGATTTATTTATTGACCAATCAACAACACATTTGACATACAGACCATCCCACAGCACTTCCCCTTTTCTTTTCTTAAAAAGGAAGGTTTTAACTTTAACATAGTAAAATTACATATAACAAAACAATTATCAAGCAAGAATTACAGTTACAATATTAAAGAAGAGATCCTATCTATCTTATATTTGTAAGTTTAAGGTTTTATATCTAACTTATCTTTTATTATAACTAAGGAAAATTGTAAGTATCTAGTCTTTAACCACATCAAAGACCTCAGAAGGATATACTACTACCTGAGAAATGGAGAAGGATATAAGCAACTTTTAGGAGTCTTGTAGGGTAGACAGAGACAGCTGGCAGCCTGGACAGTCATTCAAAGTTCTCTTGTAAAGTTGGGGCATCTGTCTTCAGCCCACAGGCCTAGAGTCTCTTATTCACTTTTCTCTGTGTCCTGTAGAATGTCTGGCAGTTTTCTCTGCAAAGCAGGAACCTGAAGGACCATTTTGTCAAGCAAAGTTCAGTGGTCACCTTTGTATGGGTCCTGCATGTCCAGTTGATCAGGCAGTCCAGGCAAGAACAGTTTCTTGCCCAAATGGCTATTTTTGTCAAGGTGAAGATAAACTCCGTATGGAGTGTCTTCGATGCCCATCCTCCTCTCTGAAGTAAATCGGTGCTGTCAGGAGCAGACATGTCTCACTGTCCAGAAAGTCTAAATTTTTAAAACATTTTAAATGCCATATTCTGTAGGTCTTTGAAGTGTTTGAAGACTACCTATCTATCTGAAATATAACTATGTATATCTAGAAGACTTAACTAACATGGCTACAAATATGATTATCATAGATGACTAATTATTAATCTATTTTTTAATTATCCATTATAATTTTAAATGAGTTACATAAACATAATACCTCAAACAAGAATAGAAATATATATACACTATAACAAAATTAAGTTTAAACTTGTATCAATAAACTAAAATCTATAGCGATGTAAAACATTTTAAACAAGTTGTTATTCTTTAAAAGTAGGTTCATTAATCTACCCTTTCATCCTATCATATCTAAACTATCTCCTTTTTTTCTTTAGAAAGAGATTGTATTTATAATCAACCTGCTTTAAATAAAAATATTGGTTTTTGTCTGTCCCACATCAGAGGGCTCTTCTGATTTGGGACATAAGAATCTCTTAACCATTTTTTTTTTGAGCAATATGTCTGGGTTTAGAGGGGGAGTGAGCCAATTCCCGGCTAGCTCACTCGGTAGAGCATGAGACTCTTAATCTCAGGGTCGTGGGTTCGAGCCCCACGTTGGGCGCCATTTGTTGCTTGAGAATTTCTCTCCAGCTCCCGCCACCAAGTCCCGCCAGTCCCAGAGCCCACTTATAAAATAAACACACAGACTCTTACATTATTTAAACTGCTTGGCCATTAGCTCAGGCCTGTTATTGTCTAGCTCTTACTCTTATATTTAGCCCATTTCTATTAATCTTTACTTTGCCACATGGCTCATGGCTTACTGGTACCTTACATCTTCCTTGTCCTGATGGCGGCTGGCAGTGTCTCTCTCACCCAGCTTCCTGTTCTCTCAATTCTCCTCTCTGTTAGTCCCGCCTATACTTCCTGCCTGGCCACTGACCAATCAGTGATTTATTTATTGACCAATCAACAACACATTTGACATACAGACCATCCCACAGCACTCTCTGCCTCTGTCTCTCTTTCTGTCTCTGTCTATATATCTCTGTCTCTGTCTCTATCTCTCTGTCTATCTCTCTCTCTGTCTCTCTCTCTGTCTATCTCTCTCTGTATCTCTGTCTCTGTCTCTCTTTCTCTCTCTCTCTCATAGTTATAATGAGATATACAGGCCAAAATGTTTGCCATCCTAACCATATATTTTCAATTTATGGGTATTTTGCCCACATGTATGTCAGTGTACCATGTATGTGCCTGGTGCTCAGAAGAGGGCATTGGATCTCCTGGAACAGGAGTCACGGGTGGTTGTGAACCTCATGTGGGTGCTAGGAATCAAACCCAGGTCCTCTGGAAGAACAGCAAGTGCTCTTAACTGCTGAGTCAGCCCTCATCTTAGCTCTTTTAAAGGCAGTGGTCTACTTTCTTTCTCTCTGAACTAAAACCTTCTACATTGAATACTGACCACAGGGACTGAGTTTGTAACTCAGTTGGTAGAGAAATGCTTGCCTAGCATGGAGAAGTCCTGGGTTCTATTCCCAGCATGGCATAAACCAGGCATGATGGTGCACACCTGCAAACCCAGCACTTGGAAAGTAGAGGCAGGAGGATGGGGAGTTTGTAAGTACCTGGGTCTTTATCTGGTGCTTGTCTCCAGGAGAGCTGCTGGATAAAGGCAGGTCAGGTCCTGGATGCTTTGCTGCCCTTTACCTGGGCACAGGTGGGAGGAGTCATCTCACTTGATTGACAGCAGCATCAGGAGGCAGGATGGAGGCATTTCCTAGTCCTTCAGAGAACAGGCTGCTCTTCTACCTGGGGTCTGCATGGCCTGGGTGTGGTCCACAGAGGAGATCTAAGAACAAAAGCTGGTCCAGCTGTAGGCTGACCCTGTGTGTTTGACCTCGCAGATCTGAAGAAGTACCGACGCTATGAAGTCATCATGACTGCCTATAACATTATCGGCGAGAGCCCGGCCAGTGTACCCGTGGAGGTCTTCGTCGGTGAGGCTGGTAAGCTTCGAGCCTGTCCCTCAGCTCACAGCTGGACAAGGGCTGCAACAATCAATCAGATAGCTGCAGGAAACATAGAGACTCGCTTCATAATGAGAACACTGGAGACTCAAGAAGAATGATTTCTTTTGGGTCCCAGTTTCCATCCATTAAGATAGAGCGGCTTCTTGGAGGAGGTGAACGAGCTGGCCTACATCACAGGCTTCCTCCTCCCTCCTGGGTGTTCTGTCAGGTAGCCCAGCCTGCAGCATGGTGCTGGCTGCATCTGTCTGTCCTTGCACACAAACCCAGAGACAGCTTTACTCTTCTAGGAAATTCTCAATCTCATCAAACTGACACTGTATCAGTCACTTTTCTTGTTACTAAGACAAACACCTGACCCAAAGAACTCACCAGAATGTGTGTTTATTTTCTCGTGGCTGTGACATAAACAACTGAAGAAAAGAAGGGCTGATGTGTTTGAGGGTACAGTTTGTCATGGTGGGGGAGGCTCGGCAGAGGCAGGAGCGGGGCAGCTGCTCACAGCATCCACAGTCAGGAAGCAGAGAGAGATGCATGCTGGTGCTCAGGTTACTTTCTTCTTATTCAATCCAGGACCCAGCCCATGGGATGGGTCATCCATATTTAGGAAGGTCTTCCCACCTCACTTAGTCTAATTGACAATTAGAGTTGATGATATTTACCATCATAGGAAGGAAGAATTTATTGTGGCTACAATTCAGTCTATCATGATGGGGAAGGCATGGTGGACGAGGTGGCTCATGGCTTTGTCAGCAGGAACACAAGATGGCCCATTGCATTTGTATCCAGGAAACTGGGCACTTGCTTTGAACCAAGGTCAAGCCATAACCCATACAGTCCATCCTCTAGCAACCCACTTCTTCTAGGTAGCCCTGTCTCCAAATGGTTCCATGGCCTCCCAAACAGCATGCCCAACTGGGGATGAGGTGTTCAAACAAATGTGAGCATATTGAACCACCACAGCAGTCAAGATTGACCCTGCAATGCCCTCCCTGCTTTGGAATGCTGACCTTGTCATTTGATGGACTTGATGGACACACTGCCAGCAAGGTCTCCTTTGCTATCCTTGCTCTCGGCACACACGGGCACACCCATCCTTTCTGAAGGCTTCAGCTATGAGGTTCTCCAGAGGGGACTGTTGGAGTCAGAGTTCCCCTAGAGGAACAGAACCCAGAGACAGAATATGTACCTTTTAAGAGGTTTATTTTTTTTTAGATTGGCTTATACGACACGGGCTGGGTAGTCCAACAGTGGCCATCTGCATGCTGAGAATCTGTCAGCTGCTCAGTCTATAAGGCTGAATGCCCTAGCAGTCCCCATCCATGGGCAAATGCCTGGGGGATCCCCAGAAAGCTGCTGTTTCTTCGTGCATATTGGAAAGCTAAAAAAGCTGAGTTCTGTTGTGGCAGCAGCAATGGCAGAGAGACAGATGCATTTGCCAGCAAGGGGCAAAGGCAGGCAGGGGGAAAACAGCAGCTGTTCCCTCAGGCTACAGCCAGAAGGTACTACCCACTCTGGAAGACAGTCTACCATGCTCTACTAATACTTCCTGGAAATGCTTTCACAAACTTCCCAGAGGCGGCTCTGAGTTGATGCCATATCCAACCAAGCTCAGCCATCACAAGGGCCTTGTGGGACTGGGAGAAAACTTGCCTAGGCCAGACCATGTGGTCAGAGGAGCAGCTGTGCCGTTATCCCCTTTTCTGATGAGGAAAACAGGCCGGCTAGAGCAGACAGGTCATCTACCCGAGTTTAGCCAGTAGACAGGTCCAGCTGATCCAAAGATGGCCTTCCCACTCTCCTCAGCTCAAACCAGGCCACCAGTGATTGTTAATCTCGATTGTTCTCTTGACAGGATCTAGAATTGCCTAGGAGACACACCTCTGCCCATATCTGTGAGGGAGTGTCTAGATTAGGTTGATTGAGGTGCAAAGACCCGCCCTAAATGTGGGCAGCACTATCCCATGGGCTGGGGTCCTGGACTGAACAAAAAGGAGAAAGCGAGCTGAGCCCCAGCATCCATCTCTCTCTGCTTCCTGACTGAGGATGCCACGTGACCAGCTGCCTTCTGCTCCTGCTGCCATGACTTCATGGCCATGATGGACTGTGCACCCTCAGACTGTGAGCCACAATCAACCCTTCCACCTTAAACTGCTTTCGCCTGGTATTACACATCAGCCCTGTGTGGCTCAGCACAGCCCCCCTGAAGGACTCCACATCCCAGCCCCCCACCCCTCTCTTGGAGTTGCTAAGATTTTATCACTGCCTGTGCCTGTCCATGCACAGTGAATTTAGTGTCCCCAGAAGTCCCACCATGCCAGAGGCGGCTCTTCTGTGCCTCCAGTAATGCACAGCAGTCCCATGTCCCAACTCGCTTCCCTTTGGTCCACATCCTATCCTAGGGAGAATTCTCTGGAAGGAGGAAGTAGTGAGCCCGTGAAGCATTGCTTCCAGTCAGTCATCGCAGGTCTCCCTGCTCCTCACAGCCAGTCACCTGGCTGTAGTAATCTGGCTTACGCTCATGTATATGTGTGTGTGTGTGTGTGTACATGAGTGTAAGTGCACACCTACAACAGCATAGGTGTGGAGGTCAGAAAACAACCAGTGAGTCAGTTTTCTCCTTCCATTGTGTGACTCCCAGGAATTGAACTCCGGTCATCAGGCTCGGCAGCAAGCAGCTTTACCTGCTGAGCCATCTCACCCACTCATCCCTCTCTTACAACTACCCTCTGAGCATCACATGCAAGTCACCCTGAAGTGCTCAGAGGTTGCTATGGAAACAGACCCAGCTGTGGGTGTTTGTAAGTGAACTTGTGAGTCTGAGTGATGACCCTGCCCTTTTCTGGCTGTGTGACCTTGAGAATATTACTCAGCCACTCTGAACTCTAGCCTTTGAGCACTGTGATACAGTATGGAAATCTGTGAGCCACAATGAAGAAACTCAGGTTCATCTCCCAGCAAGGCTCCCAGCCCATCTGCCCATGGAATGAATCTGTAGAATGTGTCTGGCTTGGCATATGCCCTCTTCATGTTTACTGAGCATGCAGGAAGCTCCTTTCTGAGTTGCCTGAGGCATCTGGTCAGCTATGGGATGGGGCTTGGAGAGCGAGTGTTCTCTCTGGGTCTCCTCTTGATCAAATGTGTGCTGTTTACCTCTGTGAGCCTCAGGGGGCAGGTAGTTTGTAGATGCTTTTCACAGAGAGCTGTGTGTGAGCGCCAGTTATGAAGTGGGAAGAAAAAGGAGTCTGTGAAGATTCAGTTCACAGAAGGCAGAAGCCAGCTCCTCCTGCTCCAATTAAGACTTTGGCGGGAGAGTCCCATCCGTGATACTTGCGTGTGCTCAGTTCTGTGATAGGGAAACGCCTATGTATTTATTTGAGACGGCATCATAGGCATGCACCATCGAGTCTGGCCCATGCCATGCCAGGGATGGAACCCAGGGCCTGTTCCTTGCTTGGTAAGCACTCTGTGCCATTAAGATCTATAGTGGAGCTTGGCGCTCAGCAGAAAGTGAGCTTCTTTGAGATGGTTTAAAAGGCAGTTTCCTAACCCGACCCCTGACTCCCAATCCCTGGCTCTTGACTCTCAACCCCACCAACCCATCAACAGGGTCTCACCTTGTTATGAGTGTCAGTTGCTACTGAGTTCTTACACATGGACCAGGCTTTCCTTGGTTCTCAGGTATCTCTGCTAGCTGCCTGCTCCTTTGTGTCCCATCATCACACATCATCACACATGGCTCATACTTAGCAACTCTGCTCATGTTCTTGGTTTCCAAAATTTCACAGCCATTTTATAAGTCTGACAGTCACTTTAGCAAGTGCAAAAAATATTTAAAAAAAAAAAAAGAAAGAAAGAAAGAAAAAGAAAAGGGTAAATTCTGGGATCCTGATGGAAAGTGATTAAATGACAAATTGATTTGGGGATTCCCATTGCTTTCCTCCTGTCCCTTTCTCCGCTCAGGAATTGGCTGGAGTCTCTTCACATCCTGTTGTGGGGATGGCAGTGTCCTCCATACAGACTGCTTATATAGTCACTGCCAGCAGGTTTTCCTGAAGTTATTACAAAGAGGTTGAGGCGACATATCTCTGACCTGCTCATCGCTGCTAACAGCCTGAGGCAGAGGCTCATGTCCTTGCAGACATGCAGTCAATCTTAGTCTAGCAAGAAGAGCCACCCTGGGGCCAGGGCATAGCTTAGGTAGAGCATATGCTTAGAATATCTAAGGCTCTGGGGTCTATCCCCAACACCATAAAAAGCAGGGGCTGGGGAGAGGGCTCAGTGGGTAAAGGGCTTTCAGAGTGAGCATGGAACCCAAGTTCTGTCCCCAGAATACATGCAAACAAACAAACAAAAAAAAGTTTGACATTGTGGCATGTACTCTAATCCCAGCACTGGGGAGGCAGAGATAGGCAGGTCCTTAAGGCTCAGTGGCCAGCCAGCCTAGCTTACGTGGCCCGGGAGAGACCCTGTCTCAAAAAACAAGGCAGACAATGCCTGAGAAACAACACTAAATGTTGACCTCTGACCTACACACCTCCCTCTCTCTCTCTCTCTCTCTCTCTCTCTCTCTCTCTCTCTCTCTCTCTCTCACACACACACACACACACACACACACACAAACACACACACACACACACACATACACCCATGTGTGCATACAAGGAACAGCCTTTTAATTTCTCTAGAAAGGAGCTATGGGTTGCCCTCCTCCACTCAGTGGAGACCCAATACTAAGTGCCCACTAACAGCTGAAGGGCCAGAACTTTGGTCTTTGGCTCCACAAATTTTCCCAGGAGAACAGAGACGATACACACTTGGTGCTCACAGTCCCTCAGGCTCAGTGGGGTTCCATGACTTTTGAAGTCCACAAAGCTCTGGAAGACAGGACAGTACCTCGAAACCACAACTCCACTGTCCCTTCAAAGCTGTGGCTTTCAAAAGTTATTACATTTCAAATTGTATTTTGTGTATGGAGGGTGCACAGGTGCCACAGAATGCTTGCGGAGGTCAGAGAACAACTTTCCCAAGTCGGTTCCCTCCTTCCGCTATGTGGGTCCCAGAGGTCATATGCAGGTCATTGGGTGTGACTGCAAGAGCCTTTAACTGCTGAGCCATCCCACTCACCAGTCCATCACTACATTAATTTATTAGTTTTTAGTTCCATGTCTTTGTGTGTGAATTTGCGCACATGAGTGCAGTGCTTATGGAGGCCAGAAGAGGGCATCGGGTCCCCTAGAGCTGGAGTTGTAGGCAGTTATGGACTACGTGGTGTGGATGGTGGAACGGAGGAGCTTGGGTCCTCTGCAAGAGCAATAGATGCTCCTAACTACTGAGCTGCCTCTCCTGCCCCAGCGCCACAAAAATTGGGTGTGATGATGTCCTCCTGCAATCCCCTCATCTGGGAAGTGGACACAGGAGGATCAGGAGTTGAGAGTCATCCTCAGCAACATAGCAGATTTGAGCCCAACCTGGGCTACACAAAGTCCTTAAATGACAGAAAAAAAAAAATCTTACTATAGAATGTGGGTTTTACCTTTCCTGTAATCCTACAGGTTTTTAATTACTGCTGGTTGAAAAGAGAGAAAAGGAACCACACTTCTAGCTGTTTCAGCTCCCTCTAGTGACACATTAAACCAGTCCTGGAGCCCATTAAGTGAAATTAAAAGGATTCAGAACTGTGCTAGTTAGAATATGTGTTTATAATGAAGAGAGTGGCAGCCGCTCAGGGGTAATTAATGCAGTTGCCATGCTTCCCAGGGCTTCTCGATCCCATCAGGTTCACAGTGCCTGGGTAACCTTTAACCCAGCACACTGTAGTGACATCACAGGTACCCCAGGTGGTCCCAGCAGCCAGCCAGTCTGCCCATGCTGTATGCAGGGCTGTATGTAGACAAGATGAGGTCTTGCATCAAGTCTATGAAATGAGTATCCCATGAGAGACCCCAACCCTATAGACACCTCAGAGGGAACTATACTCTACATGATATACTGGAGGCGCTAATCTAAGAGGGAAGCAAGCTGAGCATTGTCATGAGTCTGGGGCAGAGTGTTTAGGGACATCTAGCAGAGAAGGAAGGTTGAGACTATGAAATGGGGTCATAGTGTTCCCAGAGCTCAGCTTTCATGCACAGAGGAAGACATGGCCCTAGAAGGGGGGAGAAGAAAGGAAGATGGCACTGTACTCCTGAGCCACACCTGGGGGATTCTAGGCAGGTGCTCTACCACTGAGTCACAGCACAGCCCCTCACTGGGAGATTCTAGGCAGGTTCTCTAACACTGAGCCACACCCCAGCTCCTCACTAGGGGATTCTAGGCAGGTGCTCTATGGCTGAGCCACACCCCAGCCCCTCACTGGGGGATTCTAGGCAGGTGCTCTACCACTGAGCCACACCCTAGCCCCTCACTGGGGGATTCTAGGCAGGGGCTCTACTGCTGAGCCACACCCCAGCCCCAGGGGCTCTACTGCTCAGCCACACCCCAGCCGCTCACTGGGGGATTCTAGGCTGGTGCTCTACTGCTGAGCCACACCCCCAGTGCCAGTGTCTTCTCTGTAGCCTTTTTTCTTCTATCCTAGGCTTGTGGGCTCCAGTGCCCTTCCAGAAGTTTCCACCTCAACTGTAGGGAAACAGCTTGAGCCCAGGTGTCAAACAGATCTGAAATGAAATATAGATCATTCTAGGACAAGGCATTAAATCCATATGAACCTCCAAGTTGCCTAATGAGAATAAGACTTTTCCTTTTTTTCAGCAGTATGAATCTCGTAAGGGACCAAGAAACTGATTTGCATGGCTCTTGTGTAATGTAATCATGATTTGTCAAGACCTAGGTCTCGCTATGATGGGAAACTCACTGTACAGGCAAGGGGAAAGAAACAAACAAAAAAACCTCAACTTAGGTAGAGAGCTGGTGAATGACTTTCAACTTTGCTTATCTTACGAAGGGCGATAACAGCTATTGAACAGGCTAGGAGTCTAAGCACCCAGTGCTTAACCAAGAAAATAAAGATGATTATGGTGGGTTCAAAGGCTTGGTTTGTCTGCAGAGTGGAGGGTTCAGAGCTAATGCTGAACACTGAAGGATCTATAAGGGACCAGATGTGGTGGCTCTTGTCTCTAATGCCAACACTCCAGAGGTGGGAACAGGGGGGTCATGTTGCTGGAGAATTTCTCTCCAACTCCCGCCACCAAGTCCGGCCAGTCTCAGAGCCCACTTATAAAATAAACACACAGACTCTTACATTATTTAAACTGCTTGGCCATTAGCTCAGGCCTGTTATTGTCTAGCTCTTACTCTTATATTTAGCCCATTTCTATTAATCTTTACTTTGCCACGTGGCTTGTGGCTTACCGGTACTTTACATCTTCCTTGTCCTGATGGCGGCTGGCAGTGTCTCTCTCTCCGCCTTCCACTTCCCAGAATTCTTTTCCTTGTCCCGCCTATACTTCCTGCCTAGCCAATGGCCAATCAGTGATTTATTTACTGACCAATCAGCAACACACTTGACATACAGACCATCCCACAGCACTTCCCCTTTTTCTTTTCTTAAAAAGGAAGGTTTTAACTTTAACATAGTAAAATTACATATAACAAAACAATTATCAAGTAAGAATTACAGTTACAATATTAAAGAAGAGATCCTATCTATCTTATATTTGTAAGTTTAAGGTTTTATATCTAACTTATCTTTTATTATAACTAAGGAAAATTGTAAGTATCTAGTCTTTAACCACATCAAAGACCTCAGAAGGATATACTACTACCTGAGAAATGGAGAAGGATATAAGCAACTTTTAGGAGTCTTGTAGGGTAGACAGAGACAGCTGGCAGCTTGGACAGTCATTCAAAGTTCTCTTGTAAAGTTGGGGCATCTGTCTTCAGCCCACAGGCCTAGAGTCTCTTATTCACTTTTCTCTGTGTCCTGTAGAATGTCTGGCAGTTTTCTCTGCAAAGCAGGAACCTGAAGGACCATTTTGTCAAGCAAAGTTCAGTGGTCACCTTTGTATGGGTCCTGCATGTCCAGTTGATCAGACAGTCCAGGCAAGAACAGTTTCTTGCCCAAATGGCTATTTTTGTCAAGGTGAAGATAAACTCTGTATGGAGTGTCTTCGATGCCCATCCTCCTCTCTGAAGTAAATCGGTGCTGTCAGGAGCAGACATGTCTCACTGTCCAAAAAGTCTAAATTTTTAAAACATTTTAAATGCCATATTCTGTAGGTCTTTGAAGTGTTTGAAGACTACCTATCTATCTGAAATATAACTATGTATACCTAGAAGACTTAACTAACATGGCTACAAATATGATTATCATAGATGACTAATTATTAATCTATTTTTTAATTATCCATTATAATTTTAAATGAGTTACATAAACATAATACCTCAAACAAGAATAGAAATATATATACAGTATAACAAAATTAAGTTTAAATTTGTATCAATAAACTAAAATCTATAGCAATGTAAAACATTTTAAACAAGTTGTTACTCTTTAAAAGTAGGTTCATTAATCTACTTTCATCCTATCATATCTAAACTACCCCCTTTTTGTTTTAGAAAGAGATTGTATTTATAATCAACCTGATTTAAATAAAAATATTGTTTTTCCTCTGTCCCACACCAGAGGGCTCTTCTGATTTGGGACATAAGAATCTCTTAACCATTTTTTTTTTTTTTTGAGCAATATGTCTGGGTTTAGAGGGGGAGTGAGCCAATTCCATCTCTAAAGCCAGCTTGGTATATTTGGGAATTTGGGCGTAGCTTCTCTTACTACTTCCTGCTGGAGGGGGGCGCTGTATCTTCTGGAGACAGAAAGAAAATTTTAGGATCATGGAGTAGTCCGTGAGGCTGTATATCTGAGCCAGTTGACTTGAAACCATTCTGGATGTTGAATCATCTGGGCCATGGTGTCATTGGAGACCTTTCAGGGGGTCTTGGCTGGTCAAACCTGATGTATCTTAATCTGGAACAAATCCATAGTCTCTGGCTTTCTGTGGAAACAAAAGCAGAGACTCCTTTCCAAAGTAACATATCCTTATATCCAAATTTTGAAGTCAAGATATCTTTAAAATATGCATATTGGTTTAACTCAGCTTCCTTTACAATCAAATATCTCTCTGCAGTTAAGAATCCCAAAGACAACACAATCCAGATTCTCTGTGTAATATTCATCTTTACGTGGCTTATTTTTTTATATTAGCGTGAGCCTATTGCTTTAAACTGCAGCCTTCTAAGCCTGAAATGGCGCAGTGGCTGCTGGCTCCGCCCACTTCAGCTTCCCAACATGGCGGCGGTCCGCTTTCCGCCAGCTCTGGGAGCCATAACTCTCAGAAATAGTGGGTCTACACTTTTACCAAAGTAGCGTGTAGCCCAGAAACCTCTTTTTTTGTTTTGTACTAGCAAAGGCTAAATTCACCACACAGTTTAATGTGCTACTTGCAGGGGCCTCATTCCCGCCATACTGCAGGTCGAGCATGCACGCCAGGAACCCGCCAGTAGCTCAAACCGGCAGCTGCCGCTCATTTGAGAGAGACAATTAGGAAGCTGTTTTTAGTTCCGTTTTAGAATCTTTTTTCTAAGTTTTTAGGTGGAAACTCTTGCCACCACGTTGGACGCCATTTGTTGCTGGAGAATTTCTCTCCAACTCCCGCCACCAAGTCCGGCCAGTCTCAGAGCCCACTTATAAAATAAACACACAGACTCTTACATTATTTAAACTGCTTGGCCATTAGCTCAGGCCTGTTATTGTCTAGCTCTTACTCTTATATTTAGCCCATTTCTATTAATCTTTACTTTGCCACGTGGCTTGTGGCTTACCGGTACTTTACATCTTCCTTGTCCTGATGGCGGCTGGCAGTGTCTCTCTCTCCGCCTTCCACTTCCCAGAATTCTTTTCCTTGTCCCGCCTATACTTCCTGCCTAGCCAATGGCCAATCAGTGATTTATTTACTGACCAATCAGCAACACACTTGACATACAGACCATCCCACAGCAGGGTCAGGAGTTTGAAGTCAGTCTCTGCTACAAGAAAGGAAAAAGAAGTACCTTCAATTCTAGGTAACTCTGGGGAATATTCTACTGCTGAGCCCTACCTCTATTAGCCTCTCAAATTATTTTCAAATTATTATTAAATTGCTGATCACAAAAACTAAACTTGGCAACCTAGTGTGGCCTGTCACAGTCCAGGGCAACATCAGCCAGAGTGGGAGCCCTGTGTGACTACAAGCAATTTAGGAGCAGCAGAGATCCTCAGTATTGCCTAGGATAGCCCTAGCAACAGTTTCTGCTGCATGTGGCCTAGGATGGTCCTGACAATAGAGGGTGTCCAGAGTGGCTTAGGGTAGTCCTCGAAATATTAGATACCTAGTGTGAGGCTTCCCTAGAAACTATATGTGTCACTTTCTCGTGACTGTGACCGAATACACAACAAAAGCCACTTAAAGAAGAAAGGTTCTGGCTCACAGTCTGAGGGTGCACAGTCCATCATGGCAGGAAGGCATGGCGGCAGGAACAGGAGGCTGTGAATGTCATGTGGCATTCACAGTCAGGAAGCAGAGAGAGATGGATGCTGATACTCAGCTCACTTTTTCCTTCTTATTCAGTCCAGGACCCCAGCCTGTGGGATGGCTAGAGCTTCTCACATTCAAAGAGGATCTTCCCTCCTCAACTAAGTGAGTTTAGATAATCCCTCACAGACATGCCCAGTCTTATCTCCTAAATTCTTCTCAATCCTGTCAAGTTGACGGTCCATACTAACCATCATAGGTATTCTGCAGGTCAGATGGATGGATGACCTCCACACACAGTAGATGTTTTGTCTGAGAGCTCTCAGAGCTGACAGGATGAATATCCATCCCCCTACAGGATTCATTCCAGGGCTCTGGGAGGTTCCTTGGCTCTCTGGAGGCTCCTCTGCCTTGCCAAAGACTGAGGGAAGCCACCTGTAGATGTTAGTTTTTATTGACACCTTACAAAAACCAGAATAAGGGAATGTCAATTGGAAAATCGCCTCCATCAGAGAGTCCTACAGGCACATCTGTGGGGCATTTCCATGACTGCTGATGGCAGTGCCACCTCAGGGTGGGCCTCAGTTGTGTGAGAAAGCTATTTGAACATGAGCTAGGAAGCGACCTTCCTCCCTGATCTCTTCTTCAATTGCTACCTTCACTTCCCTCAGCAATGGACTAGAAGATGGAAGGAACCCATTTCTTTTGGTCATTGTGCTTACCACAGCAGCAGAATGCCAACTAGACCACCCATCCTCTTCCTTCCTTGACCCACACGTTCCAGAAGCTGTCAGCAGCACTCAGCTTGCATTTCCTGTGTGTTTACCATGACAACATTCCTAAGCTCTGGGGTCCTTAAATCCAGAGCTGCAGTGTGGGGCCTATCGTGGTGCAGGCTCACCCTGGGTCCACCAAAACATGGAGTTAAGGGCAACAAGCCAGCGCCATTCATTCACCAGCAAACAAAATGGAATATGAGCTGAGGATAGCTCTTGTACACAAATGGCTATGATTTTGTGTGCACATGTGTGTGAGTGTGTGTACACATGTGTTCATATGTATTCATGTGTTCCTGTGTGTTCAGGTACATTGCAAGTGCACATGCACATAGGTGTGTGTAGGAATGTAGCAGACTCAGATGTCAGATGTCAATTTCCTTCTTGGATTTTAGGCAGTCTTTCACTTATATCGTGAACTCAGAAATTAGGCTGGCTGGTGAACCCCAGGGGGTCCTCCTGTCTCTGCCTCCCCAGCACTGGGGTTTCAAGCATGTGACTGATTTTTGTGACTATTGTTTTGTTTGGGGGTTTTATGATTGTCAGAGGCAGAGTGTCCCAGAAGTTCCTGGGTTCTTCATGAATAGCCTGAGGAGATCTGTCTCTGAGGCCATGTAGCACCATGGCAAGGGTGATGTAGTGACTCTGCCAGTCAATCTATACAGATGTTGACAGCTGCTGCACAGGCATGCAGAGCCAACCTGAGCCATTTTACATGAGATGCTGCTCGTGGGCATCTACTCAGCCGATGCTGGAGAAAACCGCCGCTCAAAATGCTTTAAGAAAACAATTTCATGCATTTAAAAAATGTGCTGGGGGCTGGGGAGATTCCTCAGCTGGTAAATCACCTGCCATAAAAGAAGAGGGCCTGAGCTCTGTCCCTAGCACCCACATAAGAGTCAGGTGTTCTAAGGTATATCTGTAACTACAGGGGCTCAGCTAGAAGGTTCCCTGGATCCCACTGCTGAGCCAGCCTAGCCAGTCAGTGAGCTCCAGGTTCAGTGAGAGACTGTCCTAGTCCAGGTTTCTGTTGCTGTGAGGAGACATCATGACCACAGCAACTCTTATAAAGGAAGACATTTAATTGGAGCTGAGTCACAGTTTCAGAGGTTTAGTCCATTATCATCATGGAGGGAAGCATGGCAGTGTACAGGCAGACATGGTGCTGGAAAGGTAGCTGAGAGTTCTACATCCAGATGGGCAGGCAGCAGGAAGAGACCATGAACCACTGGCCTGGCTTGAGCTTCTGAAAATTCAAAGCCCGCCCCCAGTGACACACTTCCTCCAACAAAGCCACACCTACTCCAATAAGGCCACACTTCCTATTAATGCCACTCCCTGTGAGCCTGTGGAGGCCATTTTCTTTCAAACCACCAATGAGACCCAGTCTCAAAAAAATAAGGTAGTGAGAAGCTGGCAAAGAGGCCTGACCCCCTGGCTTTTACACACATATGTGCAGGCATACTCACATGTACACACACACACACACACACACACACACACACACACACACACGCTGACGTTTACTTGTGTGCATCTTATGCCATGTGTGTCAAGACTGGAGAACAATCAGACAGAGGCTAACGTGTCCTTCCTTCAGCTCCCCAGCTGCACACACTTTACTTGGATGAGGCTTGCTTTCTGGACAGAGAACAACAGACCTTCCAAATGGCTAAATTCTCCAGGCAGTCTGGAAGCCCTGAAGCTCTCAGAAGCCAAAAAAAGAAAAAAAAAAATCTTGAATCCTAGACTGTACCATGTTTTCATCTGTTTCCTCCCCGCACATGCCAACAATGTCCTGTTACCTGCAGTATCTTTGTGGCATTACCAGCAGGCTGCAGTAGACCCGACACAGGCGTGTCTCATCTCGGAGCATCATCCAGTGTCTTTGCACTCAGCCCAAAGGCACTGGAGACCCTGAGTGCTGGGGATCACACCGAGTGTATGGCTCACCCGGCCACCTGCCACAGATGGACTGTCATGGCCAGGGCCGTCCTGGCTTCGCTTCCTGCCAAGTCTATGGAAAGCCAACCTTGGGGGTGCCGAGGAGGGGCCTTGGGGGGGCCTACCAGAGTAACGACCATGCTCAATCCTGCCTTTCATGATTTTAATTGTACAACAGTAATTTTGTGATCGAGTTGCCGACGGCGAACATGCAGAAGACATTAACTTTATTTATGTTTTGGATTATTAATGCGGCTGTTAAAATTCCTCCAGTTAGTTTTGATTGAATTGTTTTTTTGTGTGATTCTGTTGTTTAATGGAGCGGTAAATAAGAATTTCTGATAATGAGACCCAGCATCTGTCACAACAACCTGGTGTGGGCTATTAACATTTCCATTAGCGGCAGGGTGGGCAGCGATAATACAGAAGCACACAGTTAGAACAAAATAAATAGTCATGTCAGGCTGAGCGGGTGTTAATTACTATTTTATTCTGCATGGGGGGGGAGAGCAGGAAGCAGGGGAGGGAGCTGCGAGCAAGGGGTGACCTACTGCTCACCAGGTCACCCTATCGCTATAAATGAGCCCCACACAAGAAAAATTTCCTCAGGCTGTGATGGCTTTGTGGCTTCCATCGGTGGCCTCTAGACAGACTCAAATCAAAAGGCAGCCAGCAGGGTCTGTGGAGATGGCTCAGTCGCTAAGGTACTCACTATGCATACACAGATTGAGGACCTGAGTTTGGTACCTAAAAGCCTCAGTGTTCCCAGAGATGGGGGAGGAGACAGGTGGATTCCGTAGAGCTGGGTAGCTTAGTGAATCACTTAGCTCCAGGCTCATTGAGAGACCCTGCCTCAAAAAATAAGGTGGAGAGTGAGAGCATGGAAAACACCTGGCCTCCGTGTGTGCACTCATACACACACACACACACACACACACACACACACACACACACACACAAGATGGAGAATGATTAGTGAAGATATCAACATTGACCACTGGGCTTCACATACACCTGCACACATACAAACACATATACATACACATGCCTGCACACACATGTGCATACACATGAACATATACATATCACATACATGCGTGCATACGCGCACACACGCGCGCGCGCGCGCGCGCACACACACACACACACACACACACACAACATACACAGAAAGTGAAAAAGGGCAGTCCGGCAGTCTCGGGCCCACAAGCCGAGGCTGAATGAGGTGAGGTGGGACTGGGTGGGGCTAGCCTCTGCCTCCCAGGAGCTAGTTCCTTAAGATAACTCCATGCAACTCTAGAGTCCAACCAGAGACCAGATTTCCTATGAGGAGCACTCAGTGGGAGACAGGACTATCTCCCGAGAGGCAGTGGACAGCCTACCATGAGAAAGTTCCCCATGTGGAATTCAGAACCATGATGGAGAGAGGATGAATGGTCCAGACTGTGGCTCCTGCTCTCTGCCCTGCTCTTCACCCCCTAATGGCTGTGAGGGACAGAGTGGGCAGCCCACTGCCCTTCTGGTCACCACATCTTTGGCTTGTATATTGTACCTGTGAGAGGACAGAGCACCCCAGGAAGTGCTCTGGTGGGAGAGAGGAAGAGGAAGAGCCTCGTATTCAGAACTTGTGGTCAGAGTTTGTCTCGGCACTACATACAGCCGTGTTCCCAGACACCAGAACCCCCGTGCACATGGACAGGCAGCTGTGTCTCTAGATAGGTTTCTGGGAGCAGGCATCCTAATAGAGGCACCTGAGCTCGCCGTGGCAAGGGAGCTGCCATTGTGTTCTATGTCATCCACTGGAAGCACAGCGTTCCTGCCCCAGTCAGCGATGTTTTGCTACCTGTAGCTCCCACACCCACAGAGCCTCATAGATCCCTGCTGTGCCCCAGGTGCTTCTGGGACCTCCATTTGGCTTCCATGTCTCACTGTTTTCTCTCCCTGTGGGTGATCTGCCAGCCCATGCCATAGGGTGTCTAGATAGTGTTTGTCTCCCAACACTCGCGAACTGTATCTCAGCAGAGTCCGTGTTCTTTGTGACTCTGTGTAGTCTGTTTTATGCATTTATAAGAGGGTTCCTCTGGGAGGGCTTCCCTGGCATCAAGGACTAAGAATTGCATGGGACACAGAGCCTGAAGCCTGGAATGGGATTACACCTGTGGCCTCCCAAACTTGGGTGGTCAGGGCACAGTTTCCCGTGCTGTCTATCACAGAATTATGGCCTGTGCGAGCCTGGAGGTATGGGTTAGTGGGTCTCCGCCAGTGTATGGGAGACCACCTCAGTTATTCTCCTGTTTCTTTCCTCAGCCCCAGCGATGGCCCCACAGAACGTCCAGGTGACCCCCCTCACGGCCAGCCAGCTGGAGGTCACGTGGGACCCACCACCCCCAGAGAGCCAGAATGGGAACATCCAGGGCTACAAGGCAAGATCTCATGCATGACTGGGCTCTTTCTTCCAGCTCACTGTGTGCCCAGGGCCCCGAAGGCTTTGGCTGCACACTGGCTACACTGTAGGACTACCATGTCCCCGGCAGCAGATGCACAGCTTCCAAGTAGGCCCGTGTGCCTGGAGCAGGCTTGGTGGGAGCACCGCCTGGGATAAGAGCCACGTGGAAGCAGCTTCCCGTGTGGCTGCTGTGTGCCCACCACAAAGCACACTTGGCTCCTCCAAAGGTGCCCAGGACCACCAAGAAACCTGACCTCTTCCCATGCCCACACCACAGCCTCCCAGGGCATTTGCTGATTGTAACCAAAGTGGGGTGTCCTCACAAAAGTGGGTTGCAAGTCCCAGCACTGTCCACTGCACATTGAGGGAATCTGTCATTTCCATGTGGAGTAGAGCCAGAGAACCTGTGTGTTTCTGTCTGTCTATGTCTGTGTGTCTATGTGTGTACATGTTCATGTACATGTGTCTGTCTGTGTATGTGTATCTGTCTGTGTTTATGTGTCTGTCTGTGTGTGTGTCTCTCTCTGTGCATGTACATCTGCATGTGTGTGTCTGTCTGCGTGTATCTGTTTGTATCTGTGTGTCTGTGTCTGTGCATGTTCGTGTGTGTATGTGTTTCTGTGTCAGTGTGTGTGTGTCTGTGTTATATGTGTGCATGCATGTGTGTGTGAACATGTTTCTGTGTGTGTGTTGTATGTGTGTATGCATGTATGTGAACATGTTTGTGTGTGTGTTGTATTTGCATGCATGTGTGTGAACATGTTTGTGTGTGTGTGTGTGTGTGTGTGTGTGTGTGTGTGTGTGTGTGTCCAGAGGGTCACTTTGACTAGGCTGTTCTTTAGACCTCAAGCACTGCCAACATTTTTTTTTTTTTGGTGGGAGGAAGACAAGGTTTCTCCTTGGCCGGGAACTCACCTGTTAGATTATGCAGGCTGGCTGAGAAGCCTCAGGGATCCCCCTGCTTCTGTCTCCCCAGCAGCAGAGTTACAGGCAGGTGCTACTGTGCCTGGCTCTTTCATTTTTTTTTTAACATGGGTTCCGGGATAGCACTCAGGTTCTCAGACCTGCACAGCTGGGTCATGTCCCCACACAGTGTGACGGCTGCAAACCTCACTTGGAGAAAGGCTCATTACAAGAGCCAGGGAGGCTCCATGAGCCCAAATCTCTAACGGTGAAAGCAAAGGAAGACTGCTCACCTCGCCAGCCAGCACTGGGGGATAACTCCTGTGGGCAGCTTCTCCCCTGCCCTCCTCCCTGCACTCTCCCCTGCTACGGGCACCCAGGAGCTCTAAACATCACCAACACCCCCCACCCACCCACCCAGAGGAGACATCCCATCTAGCATCTCCATTCTTCCAGAAGTAATTTTCTTGTCTGGCCTCCATGAGCCCTATTTGCTCAGTTATCAGAATCTCAGAGCCATCCTGCCCTGATGAATATTGGCCCAATTAAATGTCCATTTTAAAATGATTTTGGTAGGTGTGTTATAAAAATGAATACCTCCCTGCCGGCCAGGCTCTTACGAAGATGAATGAGGTCACAGAAAGTCCCCTGAGCTCCGAGGCAAGGCACTATTTATGCACATCCAAAAATATGTTTTCTCATTTCCCTAATGATAAAGACATTGAACTTGGATATTGATCACAAGTTAGCATGGCCTGTCTGAGCAGAGGCTTTCCTGCAGTCGGCTCTGCCATCAAGCATGCAGCTGGGGGGTGTGGGTGGAAACCAGCAGGCTCACGTGTCGGACGGGCTCCACCACAGGTATGACCTGTGAGGCTGGGTGTCCTGGATGCCTCCTGCAGCGTCTGCCCTGCTCTCACAGAGGGCACACTGCTCTTGTGGCCTGGCACAGGCCCATGTACACAGAGCCAAGGGGCATCTTCCAGCCAGTGTTGTCTTTGGGAGCCCAGCTGGCACAGGCTGGGGGCAGTGCTTGCCAGACAGCTGTTTAGGGAAATGGATCTGCTAATCAGTCAAACCTTGGTGCTTGGACCTCAGATCTACCTATAAATGTAGCAAAGCTAGATGAGAAGAAATGTACCTAAGGAAGGCAAGGTGCTCCTCCCTAGGCCCAGTTTAGGAGTATGCATGGACATGCTCAGGCACATGTGTGTATGCACATGTGTTTGGGGTGAGGGCACAACCAAGCTATTGTTTCTTAGGTTCCCTCCTCTACCTTTTTAAAAATTTATTCTTAAATTGTGTCTGGGTATGTACTCATCAGTGCAGGTGCCCGTGGAGGCCAGAAGAGGGCATCATCCAGGAGCAGTTGTGAGCTGCCAGCTATGGGTGCTGGGACCTGACCTCAGATCTTCTGGAAAGGCAGAATGTACCCTTAATTGTTAAGCCATCTCTCCACTATCTACTGTCTTGATGGCCTGTAATCTAGGCTGAGCCCCAGGGATCTGCCTGTCTCCACCTCCCCAGAGCTGGGATTAGAAGCATGCATCCCCATGCATGGCTTTTTTTTTTTTTTTTTAACATGGGTGCTGGGGATCAAACTCATGTCCTCATGCTTGTGCAGCAAACACTGATTGATCCATCATCCCCCGTCTCCTTCCTGTAATTTTTGGTGTTTTTCATTCCCAAAGTGTTTTTGCTACATTGACAGAAGACTTAGGTGTTAGCTTTGAACAAAATGTGGGGGTGTGGGATGAGACTTTGGGGCTAAGCCTATCTGTGCATCAGAGTAGGGGGCAGATACTGGTGCCCCCCCCCAAGAAGACATCACAGTTTATAGGCTTGACATAACAAGTGTTCAAACGCATGAGCCTGTAGCGGGCAGTCCCCATCCTAACCACAACAGAGGCCCGTTACACAATATTGGCCCGTCTTCAGATCCCACCCTGAGCAGTTTAAGGAGGTGATGCTCCAAGTCTAGATAACAGGGCAGAATCCCTGACCATTGCCCAACACTCCAGCACCCTAGGCCTCAATCACCATACTAGCCTGATCCCCAGGATCACTGTTTTCATAATAAGGCCTGGTATAATCCAACAGTGCCCTGTGCCCTGCCCAACAGATTTACTACTGGGAGGCAGACAGCCGCAACGAGACTGAGAAAATGAAGGTCCTCTTCCTCCCTGAGCCCGTGGTGAAAATCAAGAATCTCACCAGCCACACCAAGTACCTGGTCAGCATCTCCGCCTTCAATGCTGCGGGTGACGGGCCCAAGAGTGACCCACGTCAGGGACGCACACATCAAGCTGGTAGGTTGCCCTGTCTGCCCTGTCATAGCATCAAGGATCCAGCTCAAGAGCCAGGGGTATAGCTCATTTGGTGGAGTGCTCATATGAAGCCATGAGTTCCATCCCAGCACCTGAGAATCTAAATTGGCATTGTGGTGCATGTTTGGAATCCAGGCACCTGGGAGATGGAGGCAGTTCAGTCCTCCTTAGTGACATATTGAGTTCTAAGTCATCCTGAGATACATGAGACATTGTCCCAAAAATAGATAGATAGATAGATAGATAGATAGATAGATAGATAGATAGATAGACAGACAGACAGACAGACAGACAGACAGACAGACAGACAGATAGATAGATAGATAGATAGATAGATAGATAGATAGATAAATGAAAAAAGAAAGAAGGAAGGAAAGAATGCACACTTGGAATTTGGAGAGGAAGTACAGGGCATGGTCCCTGTGCCTCTGCTAAGGTAGTCTGGCTAGGTTGGAGCTGTGTATTTTCTTGTAAGCCTTCAAAGTCACCGGAAGGGGGAAGGGCCTTGTCTATGGCTTGGCTCCCTTCCTGACCCACAGAACTCCTTCTAGCACTTTTTCTCAGAGCTGCCCCACGTGCATCTTGGTCTCTAGGAACTGAGTTCCTTGCGCGTGGAGGCCAGGGCCCAAATCTAGGTTCAGGCTACCCCCTACCACCCCCAGTCAAGATCCCTAGACCATGCCTGGAACAGCTCAGCAGCTGCCACTCAAGCACCTGCCTCTCCTTACAGGTTTTATTTACTTTTCCTGCTATGATAAAATACCCCAACCAAAGCAGCCAAAGGGCTGAGGAAGGGTTTGTTCCAAGGGGGACATATGGTGACAGGAGAATGAAATTGAGGCCCTGGTCACTTTGCACGGGCAGTCAGGAAGCAGAAAGTGAACAGGAAGTAGGACCAGGCTACAAAGCCTCAAGGCCCACTCCCAGTGACCTGCTTCCTCCACTGAAGCTCTGCCTCTTTAAGGTCTACAACCTCCCCAAACAGTGCCATCTGCTGGGATGAGAGTCCAAGCACGTGAGCCTGGGGGAGGGGGACATTTCCCATCTAAACCACAACATGGGCTGTGCTGACAGGGCTGCCCAGCTAAGGTGGTCCACACACAGGGCACAGCCTCTATCTGCAGCAGGCCACCCCTCCCCCTACTCATCTCAATTCCTATTAGCACGAAGAGCAATGGTACTGCCAGAAAATGGCAGTCTGGCCTAAGGCCATGGACTGCCAGAGGCCCTGTATTAAGAACCAGGAGGTCAGCGGAATGGTAGTGGTGCACACCATTAGTCCCAGCACTCAGGAAGCAGAGTCAGGTGGATCTCTGTGAGTTCAATGTGAACCTGGTCTACAGAGCAACTTCCAAGACAACCAGTATGAGAAATCCTGTCTCAAAAAGAAAGAAAAAAAATCCAGAAAGTCTAAGGCAGGATAGTGAGGCCTTGGAGCCTGTTGAGTAAACTTGCAGGGCCTAGTACTCTACAACATCCCATGGTCTCAGGCGACAGACACCCACCTACACAGCCGACCCTTCCTTGGTCAGGGCTCTTGGTGTTACCCACCTCCTGTTGGTGACTATGTGCAGGGAGCCATGACTGTTTCCCTGCTGCTGTGTCCAGCACCGAAGGATCAGTTCTGTTTTACAGTTAGGGAGTAGATTTGTAGGGCAAAGAGCAGTGGCTGGGCCGTTTTTAGGCACCAGGGCCTAGTAGACCATGGGATTTGAGGTGTAGCAAGGGGAGGTTGGACATGGCTGTAGTTAGGCACCCAGAGGAGACCAGAAGCCTACTGGGATGTCAGGTGAGGATGGCCCCTACCCGTATTTTCCTGCATGGCCCAGGTAAGTGAACAGGCCCCACATGGCTGCACCCCAGGGCAGCCATACCTGCCAGCAGCCTTGATGGATTGGTTGGTCAGGCTTCCTCCTGTCTGAGCCGAACAGCTCTCTGTGAACACAGGGTGTCAATGGAATTTCAAAAGGAAGGATCGGGGTGGCAGCCACCAGCACCACCCACCACGACCCACCAACATCATGACCCACCACCACTTACAACCATGACTGCCACCACACACTACCACCCACCACCACTACCCAAAAGGTGAAATGGGGGAAAGGAGAAGAAAGGAGGGGAAAGGTGAAATACAGAAAGGAGAAAAAATGAGGGAAGAGAAAAGTGAAGTGGGGGAAGGGAAGGAAGGAATAAGAAAGGTGAGTTGGGGGAGGGGAGGCTTGGGGAGAAAAGAGGAAAAGAGCCACAAAGGGGAGCGCAGAGTTGTGGAGAGGAAGGAGGGGGTGTGGGGAAAGAAAAGGAGGGGAGAAAGCGCTTCCTCTTTCCCGAAGGGCAGGAGGAGCTCTAGAGCAGCCTCTGGAGCTGCCCACATTTTATCTTCTGTCAGTCATTCTGGCCTTTGTCCTTTCACCTTGCCGCTCCTTTGTGGATCAGCTGCATGGCCCTCCATGATCTGGGAGGGCCCGTGCTTCTTGTTGATGCCAACAAGCTGGAAGCTGTTCAGTGTGCCTCCTGTTCCTCTTGCACCATTTACACTTCCACAACATTAGATAACACCTAGAAGCACCGCCTGTCTCGTAGGGAGACATGGCCGTGGCCGTGTGTGGGTGATCCATAAAGCCACTAGTCTTCACTCTGCACCCCTGTGCTCTATTTTCCCAGCTCCCGGGCCCCCCAGCTTCTTGGCCTTCTCAGAAATAACCTCCACCACACTCAACGTGTCCTGGGGGGAGCCATCGGCAGCCAACGGCATCCTACAGGGCTATCGAGTGGTGTATGAGCCCTTAGCACCCGTACAAGGTAAGGCCTGGGGGGCCGTAGTGGGCTCTACTCCGGGGTACACAGAGAGGGGCTGGGGAGGTGGCGTAGCTGCTAGTACTTGTACTGTGAGCATGAGGGCCTGAATGGACCCTCAGAAGCCACGTGAAAACTCCAGGTGTGTCGCTATGCTCAACCCAGGTGCTGACTGAGACCTTGAGGCTGGGGGACATACCTTTAGTCACATCTTCTGTTGGAAGCGTGTCACTGGGGTGGGGAGGTGTTGGGCTTTGAGGTCTTTTTCTCAAGCTTCACACAGTGTGAGTCAGTTGCCTGCAAGATGTAGGATACTCAGCTATTACTCCAGTACTATGCCTGCCGGCGTGTCACCATGCTCTTATAAAAGAAACATTTAATTGTGGTGGCTTGCTTCCAGTTCAAAGATTGAGTCCATCATGGCAGGGAGCATGGTGTCATGTAGGCAGAGGTGATGTTGGAGCTGAGACTGCTACATCCTGCAGGCAACAGGAAGTCAGCTGACACACTGGGCTGTATCCTGAGTATATGAAACCTCAACGCCCTCCCCCACAGTGACACACACTTCCTCCAGAAGGTGTGGCCCAGGTTAAAGGTGTGCCCTCCAGCCTCAATGCCTGGATTAAAGGTGGCTGTCATCCAGCCTCCTCTAACAAGGCCACACCTAATATCGCCACTCCCTATGAGCTTGGGGGGGAGGGGGGCAAATACATTCAAACTACCACACCAAGAGCTTCTGTGGTCATGGTGTCTCTTCACAGCAATAAAAACCTAACTAAGACAACAGGTTAAAAAGCAGGCCATTGCTCTCCCAAGAATGTTTTGGCAGATAAATGATAGATGGATCACGGAAAGGAATACAGATGGCTTTGGGAAAGCAGATCCAGGGACCCTGCAGTAACTGGGAGAAGACAGCAGCAGAGATTCTGCCTAGCATTCTGCCTGGAGGGCTTAGAGGAAGCAATGTGCTGGGACAGGAAGTGGCAGATTAAGGATGTGGCTTCAAAGGACCAGTAGAGCTCCTGGTTGCACACCAGGGACCTGATTGTCAGCCCTGCCTCTGGGTGTTCCGTCTATGGCTGTGCTTTTTTTTTTTTTTTTGTAATTTCTTTACACACCAACCACAGATACCCCTCTCATCCCTCTCCCACTCCCCTCTGCCTTCCCCCGCCACTGACATAGCTCCTTCCCCTCCTCCAAAAGAGTAAGTCCTCTCATGGGGAGTCAGCAAAGCCTGGTACATTCAGTTGAGGCAGGACCAAGCCCCTCCCCGCTGCATCAAGGCGTCCATCCATAGGTAATGGGCTCCAGAAAGCCAGCTCATGCACCAGTGATAGATGATCCCACTGCCAGGGGCCCCTCAAACAGACCAAGCTACACAACTTGTTGTTCCTGCGTCCACTGAGGGCTTTGTCGTCTTTCTTTCTCACCCCACTGCATGTCCCGAGACAGGTCCAGCTACCTCTGCATGATGACCCACGTCTGGATGTCCCCTCTCCTGGTTATATGCACAGATGGGAAAACCTAGAGATTCTTTAACGTCTAGGAGGAAACACTACATCAGCAGCTGGCCAGATAATAATAATGGCTCTCCATTTAAAGCCGTGGTCAGTTTCCTTTTGAAATAAGCAGTCACGTGGAGCAGGAAGTTGATTTGAAAGAGAACATTCAAACACTTGATTTTATTGCATCGAATCTCCGATGCCTTTGACAAGAAGATTTGCCGTTATTTTATGACACTCTAAGAAAGACAGAATGTTCACCATAAACTGTGGCCTCAGGCTTTCACACCATCAATTCCGAGCCACATCCCAAATCAGAGCCAGGGAAGTGAGAAAGAAAAGCCAAGGGTGTCTGGGCTTCCTGCACAGCTGTGGGGGTGATCTGTCGGTGGGTGGAGTTCTAAGAATCCAAGATGGCACTGGGGGGCGGGAGGTCAGTGACTGCTGGGGTCCAGCTGGGTGGCATTCTTGCCACAGTGGGCAGCCTGTCTCAGGAGCAGGGGGCTTGCTTCAATATCTCAGGTCAGAGTTCCAAAAGACAAGCCCGCTGTTCTTGCATGGTCAGCAGAGAGGTGAGTGAAGACTTTCCAAAGGCCTTCCTGTCTGTTCAGTAGGGTCCTTCTCCACCCCAGCCCTCTCTCTCTCCCTCCCTCCCTCTCTCTCTCTCTCTCTCTCTCTCTCTCTCTCTCTCTCTCTCTCTCTCTCTCTCTCTCTCTCTCTCTCACATACACACACACACACACACACACACACACACACACACTCACATCACAAGCATCTTTTCAAGGGCAGCAAACAACTGGAGCCGTTCAAATGAGAATTGACTGTCAGAATCGTGGCTCTAATTGACCCGTGTGCCCTTCGTAATCAAAGCTAGCTTGAGTGTCTCCTTCATCCTCAAACAAGCACCTGACTCTGCCATGTCCCGTGCCCTGTGCCCCGTGTTAATGGCTGCCTGCATCTCCAACAATCCTGTGGCACACACCCTGGGAGCCCAGGACTGCTGCTCTTAGCGGACTCTAGTACCTGCCCTCCAAAGACTGTCATTCCTCGGTGGGATCCATGCCACACACAGGAAACCTGTTGTCTTTTGTGGTTCCCTCTCTGTGTACTTCCCCCGGTGAGTTCTGGCTTTCTGCAAAGATCCCATGGCCTCTCCTCCCAGCCAGCTAGCCTGCTGTGTCTGGATTCCCTGTGTTGCCAGGGCTGGGGTACTTGTTCATCTTTTATGATAAAGTATTTTGTCATATTCGATCCCTTGAGACATGATCCCATCTGGCCTCATCTCAGTGACGGGCAGTGTTTACTGAGCACTTACTGCAATGGTTCTCAAGTTGTGGGGTGAGACCCCTATGGGGGTCGAACAACCCTTTCACAGGAGTAGTCTAAGACTGGAAAACACAGATATTTACGTCACGATTTCTAACAATAGCAAAACTACAGTTATGATATAACAATGAAAATAATTTTATGGTTTATCACCACAACATCAGGACCTGTATTAAAGGGTCGCAGCATTAAGAAGGTTGAGAACCACTGACTTATGGTGTACCTGCACAGTGCTACTTGTTAGGTTTCAAACCCGAGACAAACAGCTGAGGTGCCTATTTAACATATCAAAGCAAAAGCTGACTGCCAGGTTCCCCCTGCATCCCTCAGTCCCTACCTGTTACAGGGTCCTCCTGGCTGGCATGCCCCACCCCCACCCTAAACATCTCCAGCCCAGGTATTGAGCTGGCCTCCCCTCCCATATATAATCCAGCCACTTTGGTCACTTGGTTGACCCTTTACCCCTCTCCCCTCTTCTCACATGGCTCAGGGTCATGTCCACTCTGGACTCTCCCAGATGCCCCTGCCTCCGGCTATGCTCTCTTTTATCTACAATAAACTCTCCTCCACCGTTCCTAGGAGCAGTCATGTCCTTCCTCTTTATTTCTTTTGTCATTCACTACTCACCCGCCATCCATCGTCCCCGCATCCGTGTCCCCATGCTGGACTGTAGCCTCAGTATACATTTTGAAAAGAAACTGCATTTAGGAGGATGGGGAGGTGGCTCAGTCAGTAAAGTACTTCCCTTGCAAGCATGAGGATCTGAGTTCAATCCCTAGCACCTACATAAAGAGAAGAAGGGTATTGTGGTACATACTTATTATCCCAGCATTGGGGAGGAAGAGACAGGGGGACCCCTGGGGCTCACTTGCCAACCAGCCTGGCCTGCTGAGAGCCTCAGTGCCTGTAGGAGGTACTGTACCCAAAATCATGATGGGTAGCACCAGAGGAAGGGTACTCAACATTGACTTGCAACTCCCACACACACATGAATACACGTGCACACACAGGATCATCTCCCCTTACCACACATGTACCCGCACACACAGAGGAGCTGAGTTTAGAGCCCGTCTTTTTTAAATTACATTTAAAATCTTTATTGTGGGTATGTATGTGCTCACACACGTGTGTACACTCATGAGGTTCGGCATACATGTGAAAATCAGAAAACAACTTGCAGTCATCCATTCTCTTCTTCCACCATGTGAGTCCCAGGGATCAAACTCAGGTCACCAGGCTTGGCAGCAAGTGTCTTCATATATGGGGCACCTTGGGCCCCAGGAGCCCTCCATTCATTGGCTCCACCCCTGGACTGCTAGACTGATAAGGAGAGGTGTGACTTGAACCCAGGCAGTTCAGTGCAAGTGTGGAGCTCTGAAGCCTATGATAGGAGGGGACTGGGGAGCTTGTGTTCCCGAAGCCCATGTGAAGGTGAGCACTGGAGATGGAGTGCCAGGGGATCCATTAGTTCATATTGCAGACAGACCACTGGCTGTGCAGCCGGGTGTGTGCCTGTCACTGCCCGAGTGACAGCCCGTGGAACCACTTCAGTTGCACCCATTTTCACCTCTTTTCGTAAGTGACAAGATGTTCTGTTGCTGGCATCGCCTCTCTGTGTGTTGCGAGGTCTGGCTCCCTCATCACAAACGTTCCTGGCAGCGGCAGCGGCTGCGGAGTTTGCGCTGTGGTGAGAACTGAGACTGGAGGACAGGCTTGTGACTTTGTGGCCCCTTATTGGCTCTGTAAGTCAAAGACAGCCAGGCTTCAACCCAGTCCAAGAGCAAGTTATCCAGACGCCCAGATCCTTGATTTTGCTTTTGTTCTGAGACAGGATTTACTGTGCAGCCCAGGCTAGACTCAAACTTACCCTAGGCTGGCCTCAGACTCACTCGGTAGCCACTGTATTGGACCCGTCAGTGACCTGGCACATCCCCACCTTCTCCTGCATGTCTGCCATGGTTGATCCCAGGCTCAGCCTCCCAGCTGGTGGCCAGAAGCACACAGCCCAGCCAGTAGCACTGCAGAGTGGCCTGTAAGTAGCAGCAACTGAGCCACAGGACCCATGAATGGCCCTGCAAGAGTGAGATGACCATGGACAAGCTCTCACCATTCACGCCACCTGAACCAGTGCCCCTAGGCAGCTTACTCTGATTGTGGCTGCTTGACTCACATGGCCAACAGAAGCTCTGCCATCATGAGGCAAGCAGAGATCAACAGATGTCTGAACACACTGGAGCCCTGCCCCCCCACACACATACACACATGCCCCCACACGCTTGCACACAAGCACGCACACATGTGCACATACCTGAACAGGCCTGCAGGGTGACCCAGCACCTCCCTTGCCTTAATGAACAGGCAGTGAGGGCGACAGGACCCGGCCTCAGCCATCCCTGCTGTGTGGTACAGACACAGACCTGAGCCAGCATCAACCAAGCCAGCCCAGCAGAGGCTGGCTAGAAGGAACAAGCCCCAGGCCAGATGGTAATTGTTTGGTTTTGGGAAACAGTCTTACTGTAGAGTCCAGGTTGGCCTAGAATTCAGGGTGTGGCCCAGACTAGCCTGGATGTTTCAGTGATTCCCCCTGCTTCAGATACCAACAGGGTCTTTTTTGAGCCACTGGGCTATGGAATAGATTATGGAGAGGTGCAGGAGGGGAAGGTCCTGGGGGCATCACAGAAACTCAGGTGCTCCAGGGACTCAGTGCCTTTCCCAACAGCAATAACCTAGTCAGGACCCTTGCTGCTCACTGAGCTGCCAGTTTATCTCACTGACTCCCGTGGAGACTATCAACCTCAGAAGAGGCTAGAAAGCTGAGCCTGCCGAAGCAAGCCTGTACGTCCAGCCACTCAGAGGCTGAGGCAAGAGTGCAAGTGCAAGGCCTGACAGGATGACTACAGAGAGTGGAAGGCTGTCCTGGACAACCTTGTGAGACACTGTCTCAAAACAAAATGCAAACAGAGTGTTAGGGGGTGGCTCAGTGGTAGAGCACCTGCCTAGAATCCCCCAGTGAGGGGCTGGAGTATGTCTCATTGGTAGAGCACCTGCCTAGAATCCCCCAGTGAGGGGCTGGGGTGTGGCTCAGAGATAGAGCACCTGCCTAGAATCCCCCAGTGAGGCGCTGGGGTGTGACTCAGTGGTAGAGCACCTGCCTAGAATCCCCCAGTGAGGGGCTGGGGTGTAGCTCAGTGGTAGAGCACCTGCCTAGAATCCCTCAGTGAGGGGGATGAATAGGTCTTACCTAGCATTGCCTGGGACTAAGGCTTTCCCAATTCTTCACCTGCTGACCTAGGACTGCAAACGTCCAAGAGAACCACTCTTAGCTGAGTGGCAGACAGGAAGTGCTTGTCTTTGCTCTTCCCTGCCCTCTGCTTTTATGCATCTCTGAGAAGTTTGCCTGCTGTTCTCAGGAGTTGGGGGAGCAAACGTTCAGCTGGATACAGAATAAAACCACCAGGACCACTACCCCATGGGAAGCACCACCCCACTGGACTATCACCCCACTGGAGCACCACTTCATTAGGATCATCACCCCACTGAGAGCAGAGTTACCTCACTGGGGATAACAGGCACGCTAGCACACCACTTGCCACATAACTGGGAAATTACTCCACTTGGAAGAGCTCCTCACTGGAGCACTATGCCAGTAGGAGCACAATGCCAGTAGGAGCACAACACCACTTGAAATATGACCAAACTGGAGCACTACACTGGGAGTAACCAACCGCTGGGAGGACCAGAGACATCGGTACATTGGGAGCAATCACCCTGCTGGGGGCATTGCACCAGCATAGTACCATACCACTAGGAGCACCAGCCATCAGAGTCTCATACTACTGGGAACACCATGTTACCCAAACAGCACACACCGCAGGTCCACACAACTGCAACACTGTAGGACTCAGCACCATGCCCCACAGTCCACGCCCCCTGGAACAATAAGCCATCTAAGCACTGAGCCGTGTTTTGGGGAATCTGATTTTATGGCAGAGATATTTTTATGTTTCTTGAATATGTTTTAAAGTGTAGTAGTTTTATGAGATTGTACCTCCAAGGCTTTGTAATGCAGAGCATGGTTTTAAAATTGACTAAATAAATAAAATTCTGACACACTTGAGATGGAGAAAAGGCCAGGATGGCTCTCCCTCTGGGCGGGATCCAATGTACAAAGTCCCTAAATGGGTTTGCATCTGCTCCAGAGCCACTGCAGAACAACCTTACAACTGAGAGGACCCAGCTTGTTTGCAGTGACAGCCACCCTGTGCCACCCATCATCCTCATCGCCTCTTTCTTGAGTAGCATGTATCATGGTAGGGTCCAGCTCCCTGGGCAGAAATGACCACACTTTTCTATAGAAAACCCCGCAGTGAGGAGGGTGAAACAGAAGTTGTTTAAACCACCCCGAAATAATTCAGAAGGCTATAATTCAGCTGATACAAACTTGTATTAAAGGCATAATATGAATGTAATGAACCAGCTAAGAGGCATTTTGGAGACCTGGGGATTACAGATCCATGCTCTGATGGCTTGGAACAATGGATCAGCTTTGAATCAGATGGTACTTCGGTTCCTGTAAAACAAGCCCATGTGGTATTAAAGAGACACACTTTGCTACGGTTCCTTCATACCAAGAGCAGGTTGGGGGCATCGGTGCTCGGCAGGAGACACCATCCCCCATGTCCACCTCTTCACAGTGCTCCAGGAAGATGCATCTGCTCACCTGGAAGACCTGGAAGAACTACTTCCTCCTGTCCTACTGGATGTTCCCAGCAGAGTGAGTGAGAAGAGCTCAGAGAAATCCCACAGCCAAGAGCTTACCTAGCTTAAAAAATAAAGACTGCATTGTTTTCAAACCCATAGAAGCAAAGAACTCATTTGCCCTCCCAAGAAATGTGTGTTTATATAATGTTCAGTATTTATTCTTTCCACCAAATGTTAAATATCACAGTCTAATTGTTCATTATTCTTTGATTCATTTTCTGTAGTATCATTTACCTGAAATCAACCGCAATTCAAAAATATGAAATTGGGGAACTAAAACATTTATAAGTTTTAAAGTGTGCACAATCCCAAGTACTTCAACTAAATCTCCCTCCATCCTCCTGCATCATGGCCAAGATGTGAATTGCCTCTTTGTTCAGAGTATCAATGCTGTATGTGCTACCCTCCTGTTAGCTACTCAGTGGCTGTCTCAATCACCAGATCAATTGTTGTTTAGCATATCCATGCTTAATGTGTTACCCTCCCATTAGCTATCTCAGTTATAAGATAATTTCCCAGACTATCCATGCTGTATACACTACCCTCCTATTAGTCACTCAGTAGCCACTCAGACTGAATTTTGTTCAGTGTATCCATGCAGTATATCTTGCTGTCCCATTAGTCACTCTGGCTCTCTTAGAGATCAGATAGACTATCACTGTTATTACACAATACCCATATTTATCTCAACCTTATTTTACTTAATAAATCCTTAATAGTTGAAGCAAGGTAATAGACAAAGAGTACCAGCAATGTAACAAGAACTGGTTAACTCTGAAAAAGCCATGCATGTGTATGTGTGTATATATGTCTATATATACCCACACATACATCCTCAGTCTCAGGAAATAATCAGGGTCCTGAAACATATCCATGAACAAGGGGAACTCCAGTCATGTGTTCATTTATATATTTCTGTGAAGAAATGTTGTCATATGTGGTTCTCATTCTCTGAACTAAGGATCAATACTCAGTGTACCAGGCTTTTTCTTTCGGGCCACCAACCAGCTCCCAGATCATGACATGGAGACTTATTATTAGTTTTGAATGCTCAGCCTAGCTTAGGCTCATTTCTGGCCGACTCTTTTAACTTAAATTAACCTGTTTCTCTTTGTCTGCCTTTTGTCTCAGGGCTTTTTACTTTTCTTTCCTTCTGATATCTTACTTTCACTGTTTCTTATGTCTGCTGACTGGCAGCTGTCTCTCTGCTCTGCAGCCCTGCCTATCCCTCTCCTACCTAGCTATTGGCTGTTCAACTCTTTATTAGACCAATCAGGTGCCTTAGGCAGGCAAGGTACAACAAATGCAACACATCTTTACATAGTTAAACAAATGCAGCATAAACAAATGTAACACATCTTTGCCTAGTTAAAATAATATTCCACAACAACTCAGAGGCATGGATTTAACATCATCTTCACTCCAAAGTCTGAGGGTGATGTTCCTAAAAGTTGCTTGAGGCTTGCAAGTCACACACATGTCAGCTAAGTCAGGCTGCAGACCCATCACTGGGGGAAGCTCACCTTTGAACCAAAGCCAGCCTCTTCCACACCCTGCCCTCCCTACTGACTAAATGAGAGCGTGCAGTCAATCTCTGCAAGTGAGGCAGGACTCTGTATCTGGAGGCAGTGTGGGAAGGGCCTGGTCTCTAGGATGCAGCCTGGGAATCCTTCTTGGGCACTTCCCTCTCTCTCCCACTGTCCTCAGTGAGGCCTGTGCCGTTCCCCTTGTGACTGTCACAGGCTTGGTGGTTTCTTGGACAGAGTCACTTATCAAGCTTAAACTCTAATTACATGTATCTGGGCTGAAAATTGGCCGGGACCGCGGTTTAAACTCCTCCTAATTGTAAGCAATGCTCCTTTCCTGAGCTGCCAGAGCTGTCCTCCTCCTTATCACCACAGATCAGGCATGCTCAATTGCTTCTCCAAGCTCAAGCCCCTCTTCCCTGTGCTTCTGTGGCCATTCCAGGTGTGAGCAAGGTGGTGACTGTGGACGTGAAAGGGAACTGGCAGCGTTGGCTGAAGGTGCGGGACCTCACCAAGGGAGTGACCTACTTCTTCCGAGTCCAGGCACGGACCATCGCCTACGGGCCAGAGCTCCAGGCCAATGTCACTGCGGGGCCAGCCGAGGGTGAGTGGGCCTGCACTGGTGACTGCAGCTGAGCACCATAGCTCTCACCTGCTTTGTGGGTTGGCGATTCAGGGACATTCTCAAACAAACATTTTGGGTCCAGCAGCCAGAAAAAGCCTTGGAAGTTTCCAAAACACACTGTAAGCCAGGCACGGTGGTGCCCACCTGGAGTCCCAGCACTCAGGAGGTGGAGGCACGAGGGCTCAGGAGTTCAAGGCCATCCTCAGCTGCAGAGCTGGGCACAACATGAGCTATAGGAGATCCTGTCTCAAAAATACAAACAAAAACCCAAAGCAAAATACACACGATATGATCTTCTGTGGGTAGCCTCACTACATACACAGAAACAAGTTTTTAAATGTTAAGCATACAGATTTGTTTTTCTGTATGCTTATGGAAACAAAAAAACACCTTAAGAGAAAAATAAATTCATTTTAACTCATTTTTCAAAACTAATTAAAAATAACTTTTAATATATACCATCTTTCCATGCAGCCCAGTGAGTCCCAGGGATCCTCCTTTATCTGCCTCCTCCATGCTGGGATAGCAAGCACACAGCCAGCCCCAACTCTTATTTTTTTTAATTGTGTGCATGTGTTTACATGTGTGTCGTGTGTGCATGCACAGGTGTCTACAAACACAGTGTATGCCTGTAGATGCCAGGAGTCCTTGGTGGGTGTCCTTCTCGATCACTCTTTGACCTATTTTTGGAGAAAAGGTCTCTCAATGAACCCTGTGCTCACTAATTGACTAGACCAGGTGGCCAGGGAGCTCCAAGAATGCACCTGTGTCCACCACCACTCTCGCGCGCTGGGACTGAAGAGGCACATGATCGTGTTGAGCTTTGACATGGGTGCTGGGGATCCAAACCCAGGGCCTCCTGCTTGTGCCGCAGAGACACCACCGACCAGGCCATTTCTCCAGCCTATCTAACCCCTTTTTCATTAAGTCATTTCTCACGAGTCAACTTCGGAGTTCACTGGAGGGTTTGAAGCTTTCTTCTTTGTGCCAACATACATCGGCATATGTGTGTGTACACAGTGTTCTAAGATTCACCAACATGTCTCTCGAATTCCTGTGTCCTACACATGCATCATTCAAAACATGCATTTATCTTATCAAGATTGTAAAAACCAGAGCTAAACATAAGCACAAAAGAGACAAACACTTTGAGATCTTGCAGGCAAACAATGCTAACTGCTCTCAACATCTTCCCGAACATCTTGTAATTGCTCTTAGTCACAACAGTGATGTAACTGGCCTTTCCAAATCATCCCCTCTGGGTCCTACATTCTCAGTGTGCACTGACCTCTTCCTGCCTCATACCAAACCCATGTTGAAATGAGGGAAGGGAACCTGGGCCAGAGTCAGACAGGGTGACGTGTGCCTGTATCCCAGCACTCGGATGATGGGAAGGTCACAAGGTTAAGGCTAACCTTGGCTGTGTACCAAGACCCTGCCTCAAAACCAGTCTAGGGCTGGAGAGATGGCTCAGTGGTTGAGAGCACTTGCTGCTCTTGCAGAGGACCCAAGTCCATTCCCAGTGCCCATGAGGGTGACTCACAACCATCTATAACTCTGATCTAAGACAGAGGTTCTCAACCTTCCTGATGCTGCGATCCTTAATACGGTTCCTCATGTTGTAGTGTCCCCAACCATAAAATTACTTTTGTTGCTACTTCATAACTGTAATTTTGCTACTGTTATGAATCATAATGTAAATATCTGATATGCAGGATATCTGATATGTGACCCCAAAGGACTCACTGCAAATTTGTTGTTTGTTTGTTTCTTTTTCTTACTCTTTGCTCTTTGGGGACCCGACAGCCAACTCCCCCCGCCCAAAAAAATACATGGAAGCTTATTCTTACTTATGAATGCCCCGCCTTAGCTTGGCTTATTTCTAGCCAGCTTTTCTTAACTTAAATTATCCCATCTATCTTTTGCCTCTGCCTTTCTCTATTCTGTATGTCTTTCTTTACTTCTTTCTCCATTGCTGGCTGGGTGGCTGGGTGGCCGGCCCATGGTGTCTTCCTCTCCTTTTCCTTTTCTCCCTCCTCTTCCCTTCTTCTCCTTCTACTTATTCTCTACCTACCAGCCCCGCCTATCCTCTCTCCTGCCTCGCTATTGGCCATTCAGCTCTTTATTTGACCAATCAGGTGTTTTAGACAGACAAAGTAACACAACTTTGCAGAATTAAACAAATGCAACATAAAAGAATGCAACACATCTTTGCATCATTAAAACAAATGTTCCACAGCATAAATGAATGTAACACATCTTAAAATAATATTCTACAACAGGTTGCAACCCACAGGTTGAGAACCACTGATCTAAGGGATCTGATGCCCTCTTCTGTCCTCTGCAGGCACCTACACACACACACACACACACACACACACACACACACACATACACACACACATCATAAATAAATTAAAATGTAAAAATCTTTAATACTTACACAGAGAAACCCTGTCTCTAAAAAGAAAAAAAAATCTTTAATACAAATGAATTCAACACCTCTGTCCCAGTGAGGGGCCACTAGTCCCCTCGAGGCCGATGTCTACTCAATCTGCTCTTTTTATCCCACAGGGTCCCCAGGCTCTCCACGAAATGTCCTCGTCACCAAATCTGCCTCTGAGCTAACCCTGCAGTGGACAGAGGGACATGCTGGGAACACTCCCACTACAGGCTATGTCATAGAGGCCAGGCCATCAGGTAGGAGCAGTGGGGTCATGCGCTCCTGCCTGAATACCAGAAGCAGGCGCTGCCCACATGGTGGCATCTTGGTCACACTGAGAGTTGTGGTCCGTGGGGTCTCTGGCTTCCTCTCCCTGTATTTCCCTCACAGGACTGAGGTGTGTGTGTGTGTGTGTGTGTGTGTGTGTGTGTGTGTGTGTGTGTGTATGTAGAAGCCAAATCTCATTTCTTGTTCCTTCTTAGTGCCTAGTAACCACAGCTGTGCTCTTAACCTCTCGGGCATTCAATTTCTGATGCCTTAGCCGCATGACACTTAGGGAGATGATAATTGTCACTCTCAGAAAAGGGTAGATGAGAGGCGAAGGACACTCGAAGACATTTCAGCTCATCAGGAAGACTGAGAAGTGTTTCAGGGGCTCCTCTCTGGGGTCTAATGCTGGCAGCCTGTGGAAGGAACCTTACTCACTTTGGATAGTTGCAAATGTCCTTATTAATAGAGGAAATGGCACATCAAGTGCTGTACCTTCCAGGCTCCTGAAAACGAGGGCTAAGGTCCACTCCTGGGCCTGGAAGATGGCTTAGCGAGTAAGAAAGCTTGCCATACAGGCATGGGGACCTGAGTTCAAATCCCTAGCACATCAGAAGCAAGATATGGCGATATATGCATGTGTACCTGTAACACCAGTGCTGTGGGAGGTGGAGACAGGAGGATTGGTGGGGCTTGCTGGCTGCTGGCCTCACTGAAGGCTCAAGGAGAGATCCTGTGTCAAGAGAATAGGGTGAGAGTAACAGAACAGGGTCCCCGATGTCCTCTGGCCTGGTGTGTGCGTGGGTCTTCAAATAGTCCCACACTCTGTACATACACCACACACATACACATAGACCCACCCCTGCACTACCTCCTTCCTTCTAACTTCTTTATATCTTACTCACTTTTTAAAAACATTATTTTATTTTTATTTGATGTGTATGGGTGTATTGCCTGTGTGTATGTCTGTAACACATGTGCCTAATGCCTGAGGAAGTGAGAGCATTGGGTCCCCTGGAACTGGAGTTACAGAGGATCGTGAGCCACCATGTATGTGCTGGGAGTTGAACCCAAGTCCTCTGGAAGAGCAGCCAGTGTTCTTACCTCTGAAACCATCTCTCCAGCCTTCTCTTGCCCACTTTTAGACAAGTATTAATTGCATGTATTAATGAGATTCAGTGGATTTTTTTTTTTTTTGAGACAGTGTACATGTAGCTCAGATTGGCCATGAACTCTCTATATAGCCAAAGGTGATCCTCCTGCTCCCTCCTCCTGAGTGCTGGGACCACAAGTATGCATCATTCTGCTCAGTTTTAAGTGGTACTGGAGATGGAACCCAGTGCTTCTGGAATGCCATGTTAGTCCTCTCCCACCTAAGCCACACCCCAGGCTCCAATGTGGTATTTTCCTGCGAGCTATGTTTGTTACCATCACATAGCTAGGACTGAATTACCTGACATGAAGAAGTTAGGAAAACAGATTTGTCTTGGCTCACGTTTCAGAAGGGTCAGACTGCGGTCACTTGGCCCCATGCACTTGGCAGTACACGGTGGCAGGAGAGTGTGGTGGAGGGGAGCTGTTTACTTTATGGTAGACTGGAAGCAGACAGAGGGCCAGGAAGGGGTGGGAACAAGGGCCCACCTGCAGTGGCCTACTTCCTCTAGTGAGGTCCACCTCTGAACTAGCTCCCCCAGCTGGTGACCCAGCATTGAGCACACAAGCCTGTGGGAAGCAGTTCATATACCAACCATGATACCACATGGTGTCAGGCAAGGACCACACCCAAACCCAGCAATCCTTCATAACTACCGTTCTGCCTCCAAGTCATGTTTCTTTGTGGGTTCCCACATTTGAGGCAGAGTGCAGATACTTGTATTTCTGTGTCTGGGTTATTTAACTTAATGTGGGGTCTCCCCCAACTCCATACATTTTGCTACAAGCCACAGAACTTGGTTCTTCTTTACAACTAAGTAATACTCCATGGTGTATTTATACCACACTTCCTTTTGCCATTCCTCCATGGACAGACATCTAGGCTGACTCCCCATTTTAGGTAGCAAAGCTATCTCTTGGACATGCTGACCTTGTTTTCTTTGGCTGTATACCCAGCACTGAGATCACAGGATCATCCACAGTTTGGTTTTTCAGGTTTTTGAGGAGGCCTCCTCCTGTTCTCCATAGTGACAGACCTAATCAACATTCCCACCTACCATGTGTGAAAGTTCCATTTGGTTTCAATAATGAAGGGTGGAGGTTATTGGAAAATGAGTTTCTGATGGTTTAAGTTGGGTATTACCACTGGGAGCTGGGCGAGGGCGGGGAGTGGTGTCACCAAACGTGGAGAATGCTAAGCAGCTTCACCGTGACCTTCAGATGATTGCACAGTTCCCAAGGAGTGCCTGAACGTGAACACAGGTGAAGCAGCAGGCAAGCTTCAGGAAGTGGCTTCTTTCCCAGTGCCGGATGGGGCTGTGGTGTTAGGGGCTTTTGGTCTGGTATTTAAGGAGGCTGTTAGACCAAGAGGGAAGAGCCCAGCATCACACCCTGTGGCAGGCAGTTCTCCCTTTCCCTTCCATGTTACCGCTGGACTCTTGTAAGTTAGAAGTGCCTTCTGGAAGCATCTAAGGAGAAGTAGACTGGGGAAGTGGGCCAGGCAGTTGCATAGTGGGTAGAGCACTGGCTGTACAAGTGTGGGGACCAGAGTGTGAAGCCTTTGAACAGAGGTTCTCAACCTGTGGGCCTTGACCCCTTTGGGGTTCAGACAACCCTTTCAAAGGGGTCACCTAAGACTACCAGAAAATATAGATATTTACATTATGACTCATAACAGTAACAAAATTGTAATTATGAAGTAGCAACAAAGTAATTTTATGGCTGGGTGTCACCACAACATGAGGAACTGTATTAAAGGGTCTCAGTGTTAGGAAGGTTGGGAACCACTGCATTAGAGCATGACTAAACGTTGGACACAGCAGAACATCCTGTAAACTGATGCTCCCACAGCAAGCTGGGAGCTGGAGACCGGAAAGCTTGTGAGCCTGCTAGTTGCTGGTGTAGCATCAGCTAGTGAGATCCTGCTTCAGATGCAGTGAGAGATGAAAACCAGCACCTGAGGTCATCTCCTGACCTGCATACATGTGCCACAGCATGCACATGCCCACAGTGCTACCTATGCGTGTTTGCATGGACACACCTATGTGCACACATACACAAAACAAACACACTTTTAAAGCTTCTTCCTGGATGGAGGGCAGTGGGAAAATTTTGTAAGATATGAAATTGTCAAAGAATGAAAACACACAAAGGCAAGGAGGGAAGGAAGGAGAAACAGAGGATAGGAGGGAGGGAGGGAGGAAGGAAGGAAGGAAGGAAGGAAGGAAGGAAGGAAGGAAGGAAGGAAGGAAGGAAGGAAGGAAAATTCTTTGGCTCCAGCTTGCTGGAGTGAAGCCTCTAGCTCATATATGAGGAGCAAGGCGCTGACCAGCTCTAGAGACAGGTTCTAAAGACAGTGAAGGTTCGGAGGCCTCCTGTGATCATTTTGTCTCCTCCACGGCCCCGAGGACAGCCAACCAGCTGTCTACAGTGACTCTGTGTTCAGAGTGGGCTTTGGCTGCTGTCTTGCCACCAACACTGAAAGACAATTGCCACCCATGTCCCCTTGTGGATCTCGCTAACTGACCCTGGTGGGCTGCTGGACCAGGGCTTTTCATTGAACACACACACACACACACACACACACACACACACACACACACACACACATGCATGCGTGCATACACACACACAGCATGATGCCCCATCCCCTCTGCAACACAGGCCAGCCACAGCTCACAGCGGCATGCAAGCTTTTATAGATTGTCAATATTTAAACACCTTGCTGGGACCCAGGGGCCTCTGGATCTCAGCTGTCATCTATTTCAGGCCTCATTACACAAACCATTAAACACTATATCTTCTCATTTTCTCCACTGAAGCTCCCTGGCAAGGCCTTCTCCGGGCGGAGCCCTAGTTTAGGCAGAGTTGTGCCCGCCTGGCATCTAGGGGGACAGAGACACTTAGCAGTAGGGGTCCCATGGCCCAAATGGTCTGTTCAGCCTGATGTGTCCCTGCCCAGCCACATCCCTGCCTGCCCTCCTGAAGACAAACCCATCAACACTGTGTCCCCATCTGTCCCCGTCTTCACCCCTGAAGGTTTTGCTGAAGAGCCCATGGCTGCTGCACCCAGCAGTAGCTAATGGCATAGCATCAGGCTAAATCACAGGATCTCTTATTCCAGAGAGGGTGGTCTCTGAGTGTAGCCTGAGGACATAGCCATCAAGCTCTACCAGGACCGGCTGACCAGCTGGATCATTTCTCTAAATTGTGAACCAGCCTCCCCTGGAATCCTGTCGCAAAAGGCGCCTGGAAAGCAGCTATGTGGTGGGCAGACTCCAATGATTTATTTACACAAATTATTCCAAGGTATTTTGCTATGTAGCTCTCTGAGCCTAATTTACATATTTACACAATACACTGGAATGGCACTAAAGGCGCTATAAATATACTTTCCTCTCCAAAGCAGCCATGAAATATATATTTAGGACGCACCCAAGGCAGGCAGACATTGTATTACCGTTTTCACAGATGATCCCTTAGCCTGCAGGAGAGGCTGGGCCTCTCTAGCCTCCCTCCTGGGTGCACCCCAAGTCTTTCCCATGCATGGTGTTCATTGTCAGTTCTTGGCAAGGCGAGTTTGAACTCAACCGGGAAGAAAACCAAATTTCCAAGCTGGGCATGGTTGTGCAGAGTTGTCTTCTCAGCATTCCAGAGGATGAGGCAGGAGGATGGTGAATTCTAGGCAAGCCCAGGCTATATGGGGAGACCCTGTTTCAAAAATAAACTAGGTACAGAGCTGGAGAGATGGCTCAGTTGATACAGTGCTTGCCATACAAGCGTGAGGACCTGAGTCTGATTCCTGGAACCTGTGCTCAATAAAAAGGGACATGATGATGAAGCATGCTTGCTTGTAATCCTGGTGCCGGGGAGGCAAAGGCAGGCAGATCCCGGAGGCTCTCTGGATAGTCAGCTGAATCAGCAAGCCGTGGGCCATTGAGAAACCCTGCCTCAAAATCCGAAGGGGACAATACCTGAGGAATGACCCCTGAGTTTTTCTTCTGGCCTACACATGCACACATGCACACGCATACTAAATAAATAAATAAACAAACAAACAAATAAATAAATACATTCATATTCTTTGAAGGTTTGAGATCTAAGGACACGCCCATGTCAGCAGATATAGCATGTGGACTTTATAGCCCAGGACTGTGCCTCATACCACACCCTCCCAAATGCCTGGGTGTCCTCCTTTCTTGGGTCAGTCTCCTTCACTGGCCATCCCTGCCATGAGACATGCACCAAGTGCCATCTGCTACCCTGGCCGAGGACCAGGCAAAAGGCACTTTTATTAGCAGCTGTATTTAGCCTGTTGTCTAAGCCTCACCTCCTAGCTTGACCGTTTATACAGACAGAAACGGCAGTGCTTAAGAAATAAATGACTGCCAGGCATCCACTCGCTCAGCGCTGCAGGCTGGCGGTCAGGCTGTTGGCTTCGTGAGTTAGTGGAACCCGCAGTCTCGGTGGTGGTGAGTGACAGTTTCATTCAGCATGGAGACCCTGTTTAATTGGCCGTGAAATCAAACTTTTGTATTGGCATGCCGTCTGCCCTGATACCTGCGGCGCTTATGCCTGGGCGTTGGAAGGATACATCCAGCGAAGGCCCCTTGGTCATGCTGCACTGGGCTCTCTCTTGGTTCAGAAAAGATGGGATAGCATATAGGAGCAAATACATCCCCTAGACTGGGGCTGGGGAGATGCCGGCATTGAGAGATAAAAGCTGACTCATTCTGTCCTCCAGAAACAAGCATAGCCTTTGACAGCAGATGTGTTTGTACTAGAAGAGACTTCTGTTTTTAGGGTCTCCATTCAGTCTTTCTTCAGATGGAGGAGGAAACTCAGAGTCTGTCTTCTCTAAGGAATGCCCACGCAGAGAGTAAACTCCACAGTTCCACTCATCTTGGGGGTGTGGTGACAGTGATGCTTCCGTAGGAACATTTGCAGCATCTATGTCCTGATGCTTCCCTGCTCTCTTAAGATCTCGAGGCAGACTTTCTCTGACAGTGTGCTAAGAAACAAGATTGATAATCCAGGAATCAGTTCTCCGGGATCAGTCATGGGGGCGTCAATCAGGGAGGATAGTTCAGGGGTTAGTCATCTGAGGACCAGTCACGCAGGGGTCAATCACCTAGGGTATCTATCAGTCACTACCCAGTTAGTCACGCAGGGGTCAGTCACCTAGGGTATCTATCAGTCACTACCCAGTTAGTCACGCAGGGGTCAGTCACCTAGGGTATCTATCAGTCACTACCCATTTAGTCACGCAGGGGTCAGTCACCTAGGGTATCTATCAGTCACTACCTAGTTAGTCACGCAGGGGTCAGTCACCTAGGGTATCTATCAGTCACTACCCAGTTAGTCACGCAGGGGTCAGTCACCTAGGGTATCTATCAGTCACTACCCAGTTAGTCACGCAGGGGTCAGTCATCTAGGGTATCTATCAGTCACTACCTAGTTAGTCACGCAGGGGTCAGTCACCTAGGGTATCTATCAGTCACTACCCAGTTAGTCACGCAGGGGTCAGTCACCTAGGGTATCTATCAGTCACTACCCAGTTAGTCACGCAGGGGTCAGTCATCTAGGGTATCTATCAGTCACTACCCAGTTAGTCACGCAGGGGTCAGTCACCTAGGGTATCTATCAGTCACTACCCAGTTAGTCATTCAGGGGTCAGTCACCTAGGGTATCTATCAGTCACTACCCAGTTAGTCATTCAGGGGTCAGTCACCTAGGGTATCTATCAGTCACTACCTAGTTAGTCACGCAGGGGTCAGTCACCTAGGGTATCTATCAGTCACTACCCAGTTAGTCACGCAGGGGTCAGTCACCTAGGGTATCTATCAGTCACTACCCAGTTAGTCACGCAGGGGTCAGTCATCTAGGGTATCTATCAGTCACTACCTAGTTAGTCACGCAGGGGTCAGTCACCTAGGGTATCTATCAGTCACTACCCAGTTAGTCACGCAGGGGTCAGTCACCTAGGGTATCTATCAGTCACTACCCAGTTAGTCACGCAGGGGTCAGTCATCTAGGGTATCTATCAGTCACTACCCAGTTAGTCACGCAGGGGTCAGTCACCTAGGGTATCTATCAGTCACTACCCAGTTAGTCATTCAGGGGTCAGTCACCTAGGGTATCTATCAGTCACTACCCAGTTAGTCATTCAGGGGTCAGTCACCTAGGGTATCTATCAATCACTATCCAGTTAGTCATTCAGGGGTCAGTCACCTAGGGTATCTATCAGTCACTACCCAGTTAGTCACGCAGGGGTCAGTCACCTAGGGTATCTATCAGTCACTACCCAGTTAGTCATTCAGGGGTCAGTCACCTAGGGTATCTATCAGTCACTACCCAGTTAGTCACGCAGGGGTCAGTCACCTAGGGTATCTATCAGTCACTACCCAGTTAGTCATTCAGGGGTCAGTCATCTAGGGTATCTATCAGTCACTACCCAGTTAGTCACGCAGGGGTCAGTCACCTAGGGTATCTATCAGTCACTACCCAGTTAGTCACACAGGGGTCAGTCACCAGGAGCCGAAAGTCACCCATCGCTGTTGTCTTGTGACTATCCGAGGATCAGGAACTGGGGACTGGGCAGGAGGAGATCAATCAGACATGTGCCAGGCACCCAGGGATCAGCTAAGAGACCCATCACCTACGGGGTCTGTTACCCTGGAGAACCATCACCCAGAAACCAGTCACTCGGGGGCTGATCAGTCACCCAGGAGATGAATCAGTCACTTGAGGGACCAGTGAATCAACCAGGAGACAAGCCAGTCACCCCAGGGAGCAGTCACCCAGGAATTCACCCAGGATCAACCAATCGAGACCTGGCCTTGTAAGGGGAGTGTGGTAACTGTTCTCTTCTAGCCATGCCCCAGCTTTCTCATGGTGATGACAAGTGGGTCACCTGCACTAAATGCCCAGGGTTTTCCTGTGGCAAACACAGGCATGGTGTCCTCTCCTGTTCCGATTGAGTTGGAAGTCCAGGCACTGGGGATCTTCCTGATACAAAGAAAATCAGTTGCACAAATCTCATTATTGTTAATAGTTCTGTAATGTTATTTTTCTCACAAATTTGTGGAGGTATTTTCTCCATCACTGATTTATTGAGATATTTAGCAGCATAATAAAAATGAGAAAAACAGCCCACAGTTGGGAAACAGTGGCCGCTCTCACAGCTGCCAAGATTTTTTTTGTCGCCCCCCCACCACTGGTGATCACCATGTAAATATTGGTGTGGATAAATAGCCCAGTGAATTATAATCCAAGTACGATATGCTAATTTTAGAAGGCAGAATTAAACAAAATTAAAAATGCAAACATTTTCTTCTGTTAATTCAGAAGGAAATCATCTTGGCATGACACCACCACCACCACCCCCATTTTTGAGTGTAAGTGGATTGCTGAATAAATCGCTCAGTGTTGAGATCCTATATCAATATTTTAAAATGTTTTTATAAAAAATGCACAGAGCTCCTGGAGCTATGACAGAGCTCTTAAAGTAAAATGTGGTCTTTGGGAGACGATAGAAGCAGAGGAAATCGTGTTTGTCCCCGGCAACGGAGAATATTAAGTAAACATGAATGCAGGGGACACTGAGAGAACTCGCCACAAAGGTGTTCAGACCTCAGATGCAATGGAAATCCTCCAGGCTCGGGTGCTGTCATCTAACTTTAGTGGGTTTTTAACAACACCCAGTTTGCAAGTCTGTATTTCTATGTTTAGACTCTCATAGCATAACATTATCTTTTTAGTGGAAAACACGCCACAGTGTGTTCAACACTTAGGACCTTGGAGCTAAGCATGAAGTAAAATAGGGGTAGCTGTTATCTATGGAAAGTCTGGTGGAGTTGGGGCCTGAGAGAGGCCATGGGAAGCAAAGATGGCTGCCTGGAGGGGTGTAAATAGATGGGTAGGTAGATGAGTGAGTGAATGATTGGTGGATGATTAGGTTGGTGGGCAGAGAGATGGGTGGGTGGGTAGATAGATGAATGAGTGGATAAGTGAGTGGATAGATAGGTAGGTGGGTGGGTGGATAGATGAATGGATGGATGAGTGGATAAGTGAGTGGACAGGTAGGTAGGTAGGTGGGTGGATGAATGGATGGATAAGTGAGTGGGTAAGTGAATGAGTACATAAATGGGTGTGTGAGTGAATGGGTAGATGAATGGGTGAGTTGGTAAGTAGGTGCATATATGAGTGAATGGATGGATACATAAATGGATGGGTAAGTAGTTGAGTGAATGGGCAGATGATGAATGAGAGGATGAATCAGGTCGGTAGATGGGTTGATAGATGGATAGGTGAGTAAGTACATAAATAGGTGAGTGGATGAATGGGGAGATGGATGGGTGGGTAAGTCAGTGAAGAGGTGGATAGATGAGGGAGTGGGTATGGATGGGTAGATGAATGGGTGGGCAGTTGAGTGAATGGGTGGGTCATAAATGGATGGATGGGTGGGTTGTGGGGGATGGATGAATATATATGGGTAGGTTGGTGGGTAGGTGGGTGGATAGATAAGAACCAATGTTTAATGAATTCTTTAAAAATTCAAGTGCCCTGGGGTATAAACAGTGAAGTAAACTGAGCACATGCTCTGGAAGCTGTGGGTAGAACAGCTGCCTTTCCTGGAATGGGGGCACGGGGGCAGGGGAGGAGAGGGACACACATTCTCACTTTCCCTCTCCTCCCAGCCTCCATCCTACACTGTGCCTAGCCTAGGAGACTCCTGTTCCCTGAGGGGCAGAAGAGCATCCCACCACAGAGTGGGCCCTGAATATTTGTAGGTGAACAAGGAAACGTCAGAGGGGTTCCAGCACTCTGCAAGCTGGGTGTATTAAAGGCACTATCACTCCAGACTGTTCTTAAGCAAAATTCACGTAAGAAATGTCAACCAGGGCTGGAGAGGTGGCTCAGTGGTTAAGATCACTTGCTGTTTTTACAGAGGACCTGAGTTCGGTTCCCAGCATCTATTTCAGGTGGCTCACAACTGCCTGTAACTCCAGCCCCAGGAGATCCAGCTCCCTCTTCTGGATGCCAAAGGCACCTGCACATACAGGACATACATTCGCATAAACACTTACAGATACATATAAATAAAAATAAACCTTTTAGAAATACGCAAACCACACTAACATCCATTCTGTGCACGTAAGCCTTGTTATTTTAGGTGGGGGGAGGGACCACTTATGCCCCAGTTTGCTGTGGTGACATTGCCACCCCTGGCGGCTCTCCTGATGAATAACAACCAGATGTGAATATGTAGGAATAAATCACTGGGCTCAAGCCTCTGCTGGTGTTGTTAAAACCATCAGCATCGCCTGATTCATTAACCTGTGACTATCGGGGCTTCGCCAGGGCAAAGTCTCAACCCTGAGCAAACACAGACTCACACACCGGCAATCTCCTCCTGTTTACCATTGGGCTAATCCCTCCGAGTGCATCTTCTGCAAAGGAGGTGTGGCGAGGTTTCGTTTCCCATCGCTCCTGGGCCGTAAAAACAGGCAGTACGTGCACATGTATATTCAGCGGGCTTTTCCTCCCCAGATCGCCTGTGTTTTCAAGTCCTGCACACCTCTGCCTGTAAGAGGAAATTGAACCTGGGAAGGATTTCTACATTATAGGAACAATTTAGGCTGTGCACCCACCTTTTAGCAGCAGCCTCCTTGGGGAATTTGTATTTTATTTGCAGTCACTCATGTTGCACTGAGTGTGAAGCAGTATGCTAAGCACTTTATAAATGAAAACATTGAATCCTCAAGGCAGGCCTACACTGTACATACCTATGTTATCACCATTTGACAGAGAAGGTCCAGAGAGGTTGAGTTCTCTGCCTATGGTCACACAGCCAATGACAGAGCCAAGCTTTGCACTAAGGCTACGTAGTTATAGACAGTTTGTTCAGCCACAGTGCTTTGGGTTTTCAGTTTGTTGTTCAACAATAATGTTGAAACATGGCCTTGTGTAGCCCAGGCTGGCCTAGAACGAACTTGTTATGAAGCCAAGGGTGACTTCTGATTGTCCTGCCTCCACCATGTAAGTGCATGGCCGCCATGCCAGTGCCCCATGACCACTTCCCTGGCTATACTGCCTCCACTCTGTTGGTTGGTGCTTTGGAATCACCTTTTTCTTTTTTTTCTACATAAGACATGTTCTGGCTTTGATCTTATTCACATTTTCCTAAATACCAAAATTTACATAAATTTAGTATTTACCTACTGTGGAAAACTATAAAAGTCACCACTTCATAGTGTGTGTGTGTGTGTGTGTGTGTGTGTGTGTGTGTGTGTGTGTGTGTGTGTGTCCGTCCGTGTGTGTGTCCGTGTGTGTCCCTGTTCCTGTCCCTGTGGAGGCCAGAGATCAACCTTGGATACCATTCTTCAGTCATCATCCATAGGGTCTCTCTCTAGCCTGGAGCTCACCCATTAGGCCAGGCTGACTGTCCACAGAGCACTGAGGATCCTCCTGTCTCTGCCTCCCCAGTTCTGAGACTACAAGTGTGTGCCTCCATGCCCAGCTGGGAATTGAACTCAGGGCTGCATACTTATACAGCAAACCGTTTATCCCTGAGCCATCTCCCCAGCCACACTTAAACTGTGTGAAGCGTACGGCTCAGTAGCTTTGAGTAACTTCATGGTGCTGTGTATCCCTCACTACCATCCATCTTTCATCCTGGAAACCCAGACTCTGGCGCCACTCCCTGGAACCCAGCATCCTACGCTGTCTCCAGCGCTTGAACAACCCCGAGGACCTTATCTAAACAAAATTGTGCAGTATGTGGCCTTTTGTGACCAGTTGACTTCACTGGGCATCTTGTCCTCAGCACCCATGCATAGTGTCAGAATCCCCTCATTTTGAAAGCAAAGTAGTATTCCATTGTGTCCACATGCAGTGTTTTGTTTAGCCCTTTGTCTGTCCATGGGTCACTTGGGTAGTTTCTACTTTCTGGTACTGTGAATATTACTGAGAATGTGGATTTGCATCTATCCAGAATACAAAAATCTTTTTCTTTTTTTCTTTTTTTCTTTTTTTTTTTTTTTTTTTGGTTTTTCGAGACAGGGTTTCTCTGTGTAGCTTTGCGCCTTTCCTGGAACTCACTTGGTAGCCCAGGCTGGCCTCGAACTCACAGAGATCCGCCTGGCTCTGCCTCCCGAGTGCTGGGATTAAAGGCGTGCGCCACCACCGCCCGGCACAAAAATCTTAAAAATAAAAAAAAGCATATTGGTAGCACCAGAGCATTGACTAAAAATGTCAGGCTGGGACATAGCTCAGCATTATATCACTAACAATCTACCAAGTCTGCTTAATGATCAAAGGAATTTATTTGGGGGTTAACTCACAAGACAGAATAAAGGAATTTGTCACAGGATCCTGGAAGGGTGAGACATGGTCCAACACTGTTCTCTGGCAAGCTCTGCCCTGGTCTGTCCCAGCATCCAAAAACACGAGGTAGCAAAGAGAGAGGGCTGCATACATGCGTCCCAGGTCTTACGGGTCCCCCAGCGGCCATGCCATCTACCTCAAGGTCATAGACAAATATAACAGTTACCTGCTACCTCACTAGGGCCAATGCTTCAGGACAGGGCTCAAACAGCTCCTATTACAGAATCCCTCCATTTTGAAAGTGGAGTAGTATTCCATTGTGTGCACATGCAGTGTTTTGTTTAGCCCTTTGTCTATCCATGGGTCACTTGGGTGGTTTCTACCTTCTGGCACTGTGAATATTACTGAGAATATAGATTTGTAAGCATCTGTCCAGAATACAAAATCTTTAAAAAAAAAAAAAAATAGCTCCAGATCATTGACTAAAAATGTCAGGCTGCGGCAGTAGAGCACCTGCCTAGAACCCCTCAGTGAGGGTCTGGGAGAGTGGCTCAGCCATGAAGCACGGCTGGGTTTGATCCCTAGCAGTCGTGGGGTTCAAGTAAAACACTCACTCTGCATTTAGGGCAGGCTTGACACTGCAGGTGCTCAAGACACTTGGCGTTGATAAGATATTTTCACTGGGGAAGTGGCCCTCAAGGCAGAAACCGGGGTCTAAATCCCAGCAGAGAACATGGAGCTCTGACAGTGTTGCCCCCAACCATGTATTGAGCCTGCATTTTCCATATAACCCAACACTCTGCTCCGAAAGAGATGGAGCCCAAGATAGGTGGATTACAGCCACTCCAGGAGCACAGATGTCCGTTCTGTCCACAATGCATGGAGAACGCCGCGTACCACCACAGTGATGGGAGCAGTGAGACAGGAAGCCATGGCTCAAACTGTCCCCTCAACCAGCTGGCTGGGTTTGTTTCCAGTCAGAACAGGGTTGGAACCCGTAATGAGTGCGGGCCAGCTGGTGACCAGCTAGTGTCCAGGTGGAGCTGTCTGCAGGTCAAGAATGGGATCAGAAGGGTCAGCGACGGGGTGTATAGCACAGGACAGGCAGGGGAAGCAGTGAGCCAGAAGGGAGCCAGTATCCCTAAGGTGACAGCAAGTGGGAAAACAGGGGGACCTAGAACCCATGAGAATATGATAAGAAGGAGAGAGAGAAGAGAATGCCACTCCTGAATGGTGAGACGGTTTAATCAAGCCTGATGACCCAATTTTGGTGCCAGAACTCTCATGGTAGATGGAGAATTAAGTCCCACAAGTTGTCCCTTGATCTCCACGTGTGCACTGTGACATGTCCATACCCCCACACAAAATAAATAAAGGTAATAACAAATAAATAAATCATCGTGCCCAGCTCGCTCCTCTGAGACATTTGTTGATGAAGGAGGCACTCCACCGTGGTCCGCTCCTGCCCCTGAGGCTGGCATCAGATGCCCTGTCCCAGGCTGCTGTGAGCTGGCCAGCACTGCAGGTCTCCAGAAGAGCTGCCCTGACCGCTGCTCCATCTCTGACCCCTCTTGCAGATGAAGGCTTATGGGACATGTTTGCAAAGGATATTCCCCGGAGTGCTACATCATACACCGTGGGCCTGGACAAACTACGGCAAGGGGTGACCTACGAGTTCCGGGTGGTGGCTGTGAACAAGGCAGGCTTTGGGGAACCCAGCCGCCCTTCCACAGCGGTGTCAGGTAAGCCCGTCAGGACACTTGGGGGCTACATCAAGTGGAAGCGCCCATCACATGGAGGCCTGGCCTCCAGCTGGGTGGAGGAGCTGTTGCAGATCACAGTGGGGAGCACGGTATAGACTCTCTGTATTATGCAACTCCTCCCTGGGACTGCCTTCTTCAAGCAGAACCCCAGACCCTGAGCCACTGCCGAAGGACATTCTATAGACAAGGTAGGATTTCCATGCCATATCAAAACCCCAGGCATGGTGACAGGCACTTGCTGTCTCAGCTCTGCATAGGTAGAGGGAGGATCCCTGGGGCCTGATCTGTGAGCTCCAGGGCCATGAGGGACCCTGTATAAAAGGTGATGGGTGCTATTCCTGATGATGACACCTACAGTTCACCTCTGGCCTACACACACATACACACACACACACACACACACACACACACACACACGCGCGCGCGCGCGCGCGAAAAAGGATATAAAACCCTGCTTGATCTGTGAAGAACTGGTATGAAGTGACTTCATGCCCATGTGGCCCTGAACCCCGCACAGCAGACAGCAGGTGGAATGCAGCTCCCTTATTTCTTCCATGGAGCATCATCCACAAACACTTCTGAGATCACACAGCATCCAAGCCAGCCGTGCCTGCCATCTGGACCGCAGTCAACTCATGACATCCTTCAGAAATACTAGCCACCTTCACACACTGGCCTCACATCAGGACCCAACCTCTGTGATAAGAGCTCCCCACAGGACAGCTGAGGCCTCTCTCCCCTGCCAAGAGGCAGAACTGGCCGGCACTCCTGGGTGGCCAGCCTGAGAGTCACGGGACTTGCTACATAGGATATTGAATGCACAGCGAGACACCCCACTTACATCCTTCAGATTCAAAACACTGTCATCGCCTGAGAAGCCCTGTGGTGTACCATTATCCAAAGCCAATTTCCCCTTTATTCCCAGCATGCACTTATTCGTCATCCAGCCAGTGAGATACTTTATGTGAAGGTGGAAGTGTTTTCTGGAGATTTGGGCAGCTGGAAGCAGACCCTCGGCTTTGCCTGTAAGAGGCTGGTCATTCAGGGCCCTCGGTGCCACTTAACCAGCTCCCCCACAGGGACACCCCCAAAAGGCAGGAGTGGGGCCCTACAGGCCCAGCACCTGTAGAGAAGACATTTTCCCATTTTCCTCTCTTAGTAAACAGAATAGAACAGACGGGAAGGAGGAAGCAGACCCTTTGCCCAAGCAGTTTTTACATGAAACATGTTTGAATAGATGTCTCAAAAGCAGGTTCGCACTCAGAGCCCACAGTTCAGCTGAGTTTTGCTAGGGACATAAAATAACACACAGCCCCAGACTTCAGGGCCTCCTGGACCAGTGGAGGAGGCCAGCAGGGGGCTAAACATGCCCAGTGGGCTTCTGAGACCAGCAGTATCTATCAAATCCAGAGACCTGGAGGGCTCAGCCATTGCCTTGTTTGGCACCAAAGGGAGCCAGTGGAGGAGGTGGGTGGGAGCAGGGGTGTGGTATTTCCATTTAGGAAGATTTCTCTAGTGACAGTGTTAAAGGATGTGAGTGAGGGGGTAGTAGAGTAGAGAATGGTCAAGATGGTTGGGACCCTGTTGCCATGGTGAGATCAACAAGTGTAATGAAGCAAAGCACACAGCATCCCTTGAGGGAAGGCTGAGCCAGAGAGGGGAAACAGGGTCCCACTTTAAGTCAGTGTTTCTAAGGAGGTAGGATTAGGAGGGGCATGGCGATGGTTCTCAGGATAAGGTCTGAAGTAGGAGAGGGGTCTGGTGTGTGTCCATCCGGTCCTGTTTCTCTTCCTGCCGCCATGACACAGTACCCTGACAAAAACAACTTGTTCCGGGTCCCAGCTCAAGGGTACAATGCATCATGATTTGGGAGTCATGGAGGCAGGAGCCTGAGGCAGCCACTCACATCACATTGACAGCCAAGAAGCAAAGAGCAACGAATGCACACTCAGCTCCCTTTCTTCACTTATAGAGTGTCTTAGTCAAGGTTTCTATTGCTGTGAAGAGACGCCATGACCATGGCAACTCTTATAAAGGAAAACATTCAGTTGAGGCTGGCTTACAGTTCAGAGGCTCAGTCCATTATCATCATGGCAAGAAGTATAGCGGCTGCATGCAGGCAGACATGGTGCTGGAGAGGTAGCTGAGAGTTCTACATCTGGAACCGCAGGCAGCAGGAAGAGACAGTGAGACACTGGGCCTGGCTTGAGCCTCTGAGACCTCAAAGACTGCCACCAGTGACACACTTCCTCCAACAAAGCCACACCTACTCTACAAGGCCACACCTCCAATAGTGCCATTCTTTATGGGCCTATGGAGCCAATTTTTATTCAAACCACCACATATATCCTAGAACTCCAGCCAAGGAATGGTGGCACCCACAGTTAAGATGGGTCTTCTGCCCTCTTCAGTTAACCTGACCAACCTGATAACCCCTTACTGTACCCAGAGACTTGGCTTCAGGGTTAGTCTAGGTCCTGCCAAGTTGAAAGTTAAAAGTAACCATGACAGACCCCCAAGCTTGACTCCATAGAGAAGGCAGAAAAATTCCCAAGGGTGGATTCCCAAACCTGCTATGGAGCTTGTGGGATTTCCAGAAGAGCATGCCTTTTCCTACAGCATGTGCTGGGCTGTGACAAGCCCCCCTGGAGAGCTCTTTCTCTTCCCTGCTGCTAGATTCCAGGGAGATGGCTGTATGGAGCTGATGTTGAGCCTCATCCTATATGGTCTTCTCCACAGCACAAGCTGAAGTTCCCTTCTATGAGGAATGGTGGTTCCTGCTAGTGATGGCGCTCTCCAGCCTCCTCCTTGTCCTCCTGGTGGTCTTCGCACTGGTCCTGCATGGGCAAAGCAAGAAGTACAAGAACTGTGGCACAGGTGTGACATCTGCCTCTGTCTTACATGGTGACCTGGCATTTGGTCATGAGGACTGACATTTGATTTCTCTGCTGGATCTGCCAGGGTCTCTTTTAACGGTGCTTAAATATTAGGGAAACAAGTGCCTCAGTGGTAGAGCACCTTCCTAGAATCCCCCAGTGGGGGTCTGGGGTGTGGCTCAGTGGTAGAGCACCTGCCTAGAATCCCCCAGTGAGGGGCTGGGGTGTGGCTCAGTGGTAGAGCACCTGCCTAGAATCTCCCAGTACAGGGCTGGGGTGTGGCTCAGTGGTAGAGCACCTGCCTAGAATCTCCCAGTACAGGGCTGGGGTAGTAGAGAGCTCTCCTAGCATGCCAGAGTCCCCAAGCTCCAGGCCTGGCGATACAGTTTCTGACCCCTTATATTAGCCATGGTGTTGGACTTGCTGGGTTCTCTGAATCTTCCTTCCCATGCCCCATTGCTCTTATGCGCTCACATTTTTAAATAGGACTAGACAGGATGAGTGTTAAACAAGAAAAGTCTCATCCCAGCCCCTCTGATGTAGGGATAAGCTGGGACCCACCTGAGTATTCCATCACACTGAGTATGACGGAAATTTCCTATGGTAGGGCCTTTCTCATGTACTTGAGCCTGGACTTCCTTTTCCATCCCCTCCACATCCCCTCCTCCAGCTCTGACCCCTCTGAGGGTCAGTTCCCTCATTGTCAGCAGAGCTCCATGCTCAGCACTGAGCCAGCGCTCCATCAGCGCGCGTGGGCTGTTGGACTGGTCACCACTGTCAGAGAAAGGAACATGTAGGTGGGACATGAAGCCAGCTGCAGGAACACTCATGTGGTGTGGCTTCTTAGACATGGAGGTCAGGAGAAGGCCACGTGGAAGCATGTGTCTTGAAGGCAATGCTGTGATTGCACCTTGGGGGAGAGGAGCAGAGAGGGATGGTGTGAGAGTCAGCCTTATGGATGCTGTGTGGACTCCACACCTGCCCAGAAGTGATGGCTACACGAGATGAGAACACACACTTCACACGGATGCTCTTTACTGTCCTCAGTTTTGAAAAGTCTCATAATGACCAGTAAGACCATTTCTCAGCCTAACTAGAAAACAGCTTTACACCTGTAGTCTTCCACCCCCACCCCCGAGTCCCCACCTGGCAATGGTTCTCAAAGCTCTGGCTGAGCCAGAGAACACAACAGGGGCTGTGGAGGTAACTCAGTTGGTAAAGTACTAGCTGTAAACATGACCAGAGTTATTTCCCCAGCCTCACATAAAGAAAGCCGGGCTTGGTGCTACATGCTAGTAATCCCAGAGCTGGAGGGGTGGGGACGGGTGGATCACTGGGGCTCTCTGACCAGCCTAGCTTGATCTGTAAGTCCCAGGTCCCAAGGAGAGACCCTGCCTCAAAAAAGATGGTTGATTCCTGGGGAATGGTACCCCAGCCAGGCTGACCTCTGGCTTCCATACATACGTGCACATGTGTACACACACACACACACACACACACACACACACACACACACACACACTACAACTACCAGGCTACTTAGACCTACCTTTGACTCCAGTTTCCACTGTCAGTCCGTCTTTACTTTCTAGAATGGTCTGTCCCTGATGGGGATCTGTTAATCTGATAATGAAGATCACAGCCATGCTGGTCCCCTGGGGCAAAAGTAGCACTCCAGGGATCCCTCCCAGGCATCAGCACCACCAGAGGGGCTAATGAGATGGAGCGCCTAAATCGCCTAGACATTAGCAATCCATCCCTGCAAGGAAAGAGTTTATTCTTTTTCTTTTCTGTATAAATTCACTTCTAACAAGTGTTCGTAAATCAGATTTTATTCCCCTGGGATTTGCAGTGTATGAATGGCATGTCATTTTAGTGAGTTAATGCAGTTACAGAAGAGCATAAAGTCTCTCTCTCCTCTTCCATCTGGAAAACAGACTAGAAAAGACACATCAGACCTGCAGCTTCCAATACCCAGGCTCCCCCTAGGGTATTAATTTAACATCATAATTGAAGCCTGAAGGTGGGGCTTGTCTGCCCAAAGGTGACTTGTGTGTGTGTGTGGGGGGGCTGAACCTTTTCATGTCCTTAGTTGTTGCCTAGCAGGAGCCTGATGGCCCCTCTCATTTTGTCCTCACCACCCAACACCCATCAAGTCACATCCCTGAGCAGAGGCAAACCTAACATCCATCTACCACACTGGTTCTATGGGCTGGTGTCTCAGCATCCAGCCACATGGAAGGTACAGGGTGCCCATCGCAGGGAATCCTCTCAGGGTGAACACGTACTTTACCATGTCCTCAGAGCAGGGTGATACTCTCCTAGGGGTAGCAGGAGAGTGGGGAACATGTCAGATAAAATCCTCACCTTTCAAAGAATCTCTCAGCCGACATTAGAAGGTAAAAGACAGAGTCTAGTCTGAGCACCAAGTAAATGTGCTAGTGCAAACTTCCAGGGTGGGGGCTGGGGAGATGGTTTAGTGAGCAAGAGTGCTTGCTATACAAACATAAAGATCTGAATTCAAATCCCCAACACCCATGTAAAATCTAGGGCGTGGCAGTACCCGTATCTATAACCCCAGTGCTATGTGGGGTTTAACCTAATCTAGAAAACCTTCCACAGACACAACCAGAGGTTTATCTCTTGGGTGATTCTGAATTCCAATACATTGTCAAGCAAGATTGATCATCACATAGGGCTAGAGAGATGACTCAGCAGGTAAAGGCACCTGCTGCCAAGCCTGAAGACCTGAGTTCAATTCCCAGGACCTGACTCAACTCCTGAAAGTTGTCCTCTGACCTCTGCCCAGGTGCTATAGCATGCACACCCACAGAAACCCACAGAAACACACCAGATAGGTAGGTAGGTGATAGATAGATAGATAGATAGATAGATAGATAGATAGATAGATAGATAATAGATAGATAATAGATAGATAGATAAATAGATGATAGATGATAGAAGATAGATAGACAGACAGACAGACAGACAGATAGATAGATAGAAAGAAATAATTTTTAAAGTTTAACCCTCACAGTTACACACTTGTAGGTTAATTTAAAAGCCAGTGATTAATGTAAAGACACATGCAGCTGTCACCACCATCCATTTGGGACATCTTTGTCACTTAAAGGAAATGCTTTCTTTACCTATCTTACCCATACAAGCATATTTTTTACTTTCAGTTTTGTTCCATGGGTTGTGAATTTTTTAATTATGTGACTTGTGAAACATCTGACTTCCCTGACTTTTAATAAGGGTATGCATTCTGAGCATATTTTCATAAAACATTGGCAAGGATACTGGCATTTTGGCATCAGGCAAGATAAACACTGAAACATTAATATCACTATTCTGCTCCAGCGTTATGGCGCGTGCATAGCTTTGCTCCAACTGTCTCTCTAGCTGAGGCTGATGCCCAGTGGTTTTAGGGGTCACATCAGACAGAGCACAGGAGCTGCTGGTGCTGACTGACCCACCCCTGGGTCACTGCAGGGGACACATTACTAAGACTATGCCGCTTTCCCCGTCGGCTCTAGGTAAGGGCATCTCCAACATGGAAGAGTCAGTGACCCTGGATAACGGAGGGTTTGCTGCCTTGGAGCTCAACAGCCGTCACCTCAACGTCAAAAGCACCTTCTCAAAAAAGAATGGAACCAGGTAGGAGGCTGTGCTGAAGGCTGAACACCTGAGATGTGTCCCCCATCCACAGGCACCCCCCCAAGCGAATTCCATATAAAGCAATGTGCGTCTGTGACTCCTGCACTCCTGTGGGATGGGAGACAGGAGAATCCCTGGATGCTCAGGGACCAGCTAGCCTGCTGTACACAGCAGCAAACAGAGTCCCCATCTCAAACAAGGTAGAAGGCAAGGACCAACACCAGAAGTTGTCCTCTGACCTCCACGTCGGTGCCCTCGCATGGGCACAACTGCACTCACACACATACTCACGTGCATGCATACCGTCACACACACAAGCATGGGGATTTCCAGTGTTGAGGGCTGTTCTTCTCACAGAGCCAGGTTCCATATGCGTCTGCTTTTCAGTGAAGAGAGGGGGGCTCACCCCTGTCAGGGACAGGGCAGGCCGAAGGCCGCAGTTGCTCTATTGTCTGCCAGACTTACAGTGACAAACTCATCAAGCCTCACGATGCTTTTGGCCTCTGCCGCTCAGGGGGTTGAATTGTTTGAAAGGCACTGAGGCCCGGAGCTGACTGAGCTGACCTCCATCTTCCGAGGAAGAGGGTCCCGGCTGAGGCTGCTCTTGCACTTGGCCCCGATCCAGAGCACACAGGCACCACCACCCCAACTACCCTCCTTAGGGCGGGAAGGGGAAGCTAGTGGCACCCACTCTCCTCTTTTCCGTTTCACTTGTCTCCTGAGAGTCAGGGTTTTCCTGCTGAGCCAGAGAAACATGAAAAGGTAGTCACGGAATGTCAAGACGAAGAGGAACTCGTCACAGGGGACTTTTAAATGGCACTGCTGTGTCCCGCCCTCTGCTGCAGGTCCCTTTCCACTGCTGCAGAGCTCGTGGCCTTGAAGCCCAGACCAAGGATAAACAGTCCTCCAGGCTGTTAACAGAACAACTATGTAAACAGACTCCTATGTAAACAGAAAATTATTTTGTGATAAAGTTGGAAGGTCCTGGCCCACAAAGGAATGTCCCCAAGGAGTCCTCCACTAAGAGAAACATGGACAACTGATATCAGCAAAATGGGGACCTGAGGCTCCGAGGGGAGCTGTTACAAAAGTGGGGTAGGATTTGCAGGTGTTGGATAAGAAGGTCTTTCCAGCAGGGCCCACTGAAGCAGACCTGTCATCCCAGGTACTCAGGAGGCTCAGGCAAGTTTAAGGCCTGCCTGGGTTATGGAGCTAGTTCAAATCCAGCCTGGGGAATAGAGCTAGACCCTGTCTCAAAATAAAGAAAGGGCTGAGGATATAGCTCAGCAGTAGAGCACCTGCCTAGAATACCCCAGTGAGGGGCTGGGGTGTGGCTCAGTGGTAGAGTACCTGCCTAGAATCCCCCAGTGAGGGCTTGGAGAAGTCATCAGTAGAACATTTAGGTAAAGGCACCTGCCACGAAGCCTGATGGCCCGAGTTCAGTTCCTGGGACTCACATGGAAGGCCCTGGGTTCAGTCCTCAGCTCCAAGGGGAAAAAGGCGAACATGCAGATATATGTGCATATAATAAGCATGAAAATAATTTCTAAAAGATTTTTCAAAAAGGAACAAGACAGGAAGTTGCAAGCTGAAGGGTGTATTTGTTTTCCATTGCCATGTGACAGATGACCATAATATAACACTATCTCAGAAGGTAGAGATTGCTCCAGCCTGACTTGTCCCCTGCTAGGGCCACCCATGGCCATAGTCCTTATGTCACAGGGCTTTTTTCTCAGATAAGGTTCCAATAGGCCAGCATTCTCTTCCAAGCTCACTCCAGCTCTTGGCAGAGTGTGTCTATGTGGGCCCCATGACTCAGGGCTGGCCTCTTTCTGCTGTAGACTTGAGGCTACCCCTGCTCCCCTGTTCCCAGAGGCCACTCATGGGATGTGTTTCTTCCCACAAAGCTAGAAGCAGGAGTTCTTTTCAGGTCTGTCTCTTTGGCTGCCAGAGGACTGCATGCATCTGGGGACAGCTGGGGATGGAGACCCACACAAAATCATAAACTCTTTGAAAACATTATGAGATTTGTGTGTGTGAGGACTGGAATACAGACCTCCAGAACTCAATGAAAGCCAGGCAGGCGTGGTGGCTGTCTGTGACCCCAGCACTCAGGAGGTGGAGACAGAGGCTCCCTGGGGCAAGCTGATTGGTGAGAATAGCTCAATCAGTGAGCTCTGGGATCAGCGAGAGACCTTGCCTCATAAACAAAGTGGAGAGCTATTGAGGAGGATACTTGACATCAACCTCTGACGTCCAAATGCATGCATGTCCACTCACACACATGCAGATATGCAGATATGCACACATGCACAATCACACAAAAGAGTTGGCCATAGTTCGCATTTCAGCTCCAGCTGACAAAGATGGTCTTCTTCATGCAACGTTAAGTGATTGTGACAAGTGGAGATGACAGCTCCACCCTTTCTGTATAATGTAGTGTGACCACAGTCATCCCTGTATCACACTAGCTAACAAACCAGACACAGGCTGTGCCTGCAGCTATGGGCTAGATATGATTGGGAGCAGTGATTGGGATAAGGATTCTGTCAATCACTGAGGGCTAATGCCTCAAAGCCTTCATGCCCTTGGGCCCAGCTTTGTGTCCTGAGCCCCAGCAGAGTGGGAGCCCAGGCTAGTGCACACTTCCCTAATCCCACTCCTCCTCAGGAGACCATCCACAAATCCCATCCTGACACATCAGACCTCTTCCCCAAAGATTCGCCCTCAGCCCTGGCCAGTGTACACATCCTTCCTCTGCCTTCCAGAGTTCCATGTGCCCTGCACCTCCTGCTGGCCCAGACCTCACGTGCTCTCCTTGTTGAAAGTTCCACTTGACCAGAACAGCTTGTGCCTAGTGCCCTGACCTTGCACAGTCCCTGAAGCCTACAGGCTGTAGAATCACACATGACCAATGCTTGGAGCTCTGTATCAACCATATGGGAACTCACTGGGGGTGTTTTCCTCCGTGTTCCCACATGAGCAACACCAGACAGCAGCTTAGGAGCCCCACCTCCAGGGGACTGTCCTGTGTCCAAGGTGACTTGTGACATGGTCCTATTTTAGATCCCCACCCCGACCAAGCCCTGGAGGCCTGCACTACTCCGATGAGGACCTCTGCAACAAGTACAACGGCGCTGTGCTGACCGAGAGTGTGAACCTCAAGGAGAAGTCGGTGGACGGGTCAGAATCCGAGGTCAGTGCTGCGCTTGCTTCCGCCCAGCAGTGACCGCCCTCTAATTCCTCAGTATATCTCATCACACTTAGGTCTCACAGCCACCCCATGGGATGGGCAGAGCTGGTGGTGGAGGGTCCCCTGTAGATGGAGGAAGTATAAAAATTGACAGGTTGTATGGCTTTTCCCGGGAGAAGGAAAACAATGTCTGTTCACACAGCTGGGAAGGCACCAAGAGACCCAAGAAAGGTTCTGTCGGAGTCAGGCAATAGACTGTATTCTTTCTCTCATGGCTGTGACAAAATACCTCAGACAGCAACTTAAGTAGAGTGGGGATTATCTGACTCACAGCCTAAGGAACTGTCCATCATGGTGGGAAGGCACAGCGGCAGGAGCAGGAGGCAGCTGGTCACACGGCATCCGCAGTCAGGAAGCAGAAAGAGATGGATGCTGGGGCTCAGCTCACTTTCTCCTTTTTATTTAGTCTAGGACCGCAGCCTAGAAAATGGTGTCACCCACGTTTAGGGTGGGTCTTCCCACCTCAATTAACCTAATCTGGAAACTCCCTCACAGATAGGTGTCTCCTGGGGAGTTCTAGGCCATGTCAAGCTGGCATTTGATCTAAACCACCACATGAACCTGAGCTTCACCCCCAGGGAGCCCCCATCCCCAGTCAACTACCTATCTTCTAGATAATCTCAGGACACAGGGGGCCTCATGACTGTCGTGAGCGCTCCAGCTCCCTCCATGAGAGGATGTTAACGGACTCACTCATGCACACAGAAGGTGGCTTCAACCATGGAAGCCAGCAGCTGGGAGCGAGGGGCTCAAGGTGTTAGCAACCCCCTCTCTGTGTCTCATGCTGACCAGCATGAAGGGTCCAATCAATGGTTCCACTGGGTGTCCCCAAGGGTCCTCTTCTCAGGCTTCATGAAGAGCAAGAACCACAGGCCATTTGCTGCACATGTATTCCTGGCCCCACATCTCAGCACACACCTCTAAATCAATATTTAATCTAAAATACACTCTCACCTTCATTCCTGACCTGATTTCGGGCCTTATTGAGCCCCAAGGCTCGATAAAACAGCCCCCTTTCAACTGTGGCTTATATACGAACTCCAGTGAGTAGGCAGGGGCGAGATCCAGCTGAGCTCCACTTTACATGTTCTGTTTATAAAGGTTGCTGGGTCTGTAACATAGCCTCGGCTTGCGGGAAACAGGAGTAGCGGTACTAACATCCCAAGAGATGCGTGTGTCTCTGCTGGAGGGCTGTCATTGAAAGCCTGTGGGAACCAGCCTGCCTCTTCCCGGCTGAGGTTAGCAGTGTCACCTCATGGCAGCTGCTCTTTGAAGAGCAGCAGGTGAGGAGGTAGCAGGGTGGCCTTGCATCCAGCTTCCTGTCTCCACTGATAGAGCCAGGCCTTGTGGGCAGGCTGGGGTCTGTCCTTAGATCCACTGTTCCCTGCAGTACTTGGCATGCTGTTGATGGTGACTGTGTGGAGAGTTCCCTGTGCATTGACACGCATCACTCTGTGGTGATGAGCACGTACTGTGGGCCACGCCTCATGTCACCCGCTCTCCACATGCTTGGTGTTCACCCACCCCTGTGGCTGGGTCATTCTGCTGACATTCTCAATAATCCCCACACTTGGGAGGTGGAGACAGGAAGACCACGAGTTCAAGGTCATCCTTGGCTGCATAGCAAATTTGTGGCCAGACTGGGTTCCTGAGACCCCATCTCAAAATTAATGAATTGGTTTATTAATTAAAACTTTTAAATAGGTTAATAGGACATGCCTGGGTCTATTTCTTCTCTCAAATGCATGAGATGGCTTGAGGTTCCAATTCAACTGGGTTTTTTTTTTTTAAATAACAAGATTTACCTAAGCACTGAGCTAGGAAATATAATACATACATACATATACACATATGTACAATTACAGACATGCATAAATACATACATATACATGTATGTGCACACATATATACATGTGTACATTCTCTCACACATGCATAAATACATACATACATATGTACATGTCACCATACACACACACACACACACACACACACACACACACACACACACACACACAAGGCAGAGAAGGAGGGGTGAGCATGGAGAAGCCAGGGAGGACAGGAGGGAAGGCAGGCACAGGGGAGGAGGGATGCTGCAGAGGAACGCCATTCTGCAAGAGGGAATTCTGCAAGGAGTTTGCCTTCCTTGGCCCTGTGGCTTTTCCTGGGGAGAGAGGAACAAATGTCTATTGACCCCCTGCACTGACGACAGATCAGAGAAATGACCCCACCCAAGTCCAGCTTAGTGAACCAGTGAGTTTAGTAGGATTCCTACAGGACATGGGTGACTCAAAGGCAGTTGCATCACCCAAATCCAGCCCAACATGGGTGACTACTCAGGAAAGCTGTATCCTCAGAGCTCCCTGCATGCCTTGCAGGCAGCCTGGCAGGTGGGAGAGCCTTCTCTCTCTTCCCAGCAATTGAGTGTTTATATGACATGGGGGGGGGGGCCTTGGAGATCCTGTAAGTTTCAGGAGTTTCCTGAAACTTGTGAGTTTTCTGTACCTCTTGAGTCTTCATGAGCCTCCCTCTAGGAGCACAGGTTTCAGTCTGGAGGTAAAAGCTACACAGCATCCACATGTAATGCTCGGGACTAAGAGGCTTTCTTAAGGTTCTCACTGATGACCTGGTCAAAGCACCTGGCTGAGTTCCCGCTCTCCTACCACACCTGCCTTTGGGAACCACTGAGGCACATCTGTGGGGCTGAAGAGGCCAGGGGCCTATGAGCTTGGCTGCCTGACACTATCACAAGCCCTATGCTGTTGTTGCTCCCCAGGGGTGCCCCATGGTTCACAAAGCCTTTGGGGTAACAGTTCTTTCCAGGAGCCAATGAACTATGTAAACACGCAGAGTCTCCTGAGACCTCAGGGTCCCAGGCCCTGCAGCCTCTCAGCACCCTTCCACCTGAGGCCTCATGACTGCCAGCTAACAGTCCCTGGGCCGGGACACTGGGGCTGCCTGGCTCACGAGTGTGTGAGTCCTGGCCAGCTGTCTGTTTTCCAGAGTTCTTTGTCCTGCTGTGTCTGAAGTGTGTGAATTAAGGCAGACTGTAAGCACTGAACACCCTAGGACCTCAACCAAGGGATCCATTGAGTCACTCTAGAAGGGCCAGTTCAGATGGCAGAGTTCACTTGAGTCAACCTCTTACTTCTGTCTGAAGTGACAAAAAGAACCATGGTGTCATGTGATGCTGGCAGGCTGACACCAGGCAGGCTCCGTGTCCCCATGAGCACAGACTTTTCACCATGCCAATATTTTTGGAAATGGGTTTTCAGTGTCCTGGGTGGCAAAGGCCCTTTCCCAGTGACATCAGCTTCTGGGAAAGATGTCACTTCCATCAGGGATGCAGTAGGATTCCTGCCTCTTCCTCTCTTGGGGCTCTGAAAAAGAGGACACTGGCCAATTCCTGTGTCCATTTGGTATCACTACAGCCATGCACCCAAGGCAAAGCACTAGATTACACTGTAACTCTAAAACTTGGGGTTTTGCATTTGAATCTCCAAACTGCCTTCTAGGGAGGAAAAACATTTTAGGTCTATATTCTAGGCTTGGGGGCTAGGGATATGCTCAGTTGGTACAGGGCTTTCCTAGCACACAGGAAGCCATGGGTTCCATCCCCAGCACTGCGTAACACACACACACACACACACACACACACACACACACACACACACACACACCATGTGGTAGTACACACTTGCAATCTTAGTACTCAGGAGGTAGAGACAAGGAAGAGAAGTTCAAGGGCATCCTCAGCTGCGTAGAGAATTTGAGGCCAGCCTGAGCTATATGAGACCCTGTATAGAAAAAAGAAATCTCAAACATATTTGCAAATGAGCGCTGTGACATTTGGGTGGATGCTATTGCCTAGCAACCCTGCGTGTTCCTGCGTGGTGCTCGCTGGTCTCTCTAAGAGCTTCATCTGCACTTCTGTTTCTGGCAACCTCTAGTTAAAGGTCCAGAGCAGAAGTCAGTGCTCTACTAGGAAAGCAAGCATCAGGGCGGAGCCGTGTTGACCACCATCCCCTCTGAAAGTCAGAATCATCCAGGCTGGAGACAAAGCTACTTCTGGAATAGTGAAATAGAGCCTTCATATTCCCAGTGGGATGATGAATTAACCAGGGGAAATGGTTTTGTAAACATCCACTTTCGAGTCTTTGGAAACGATACCGGGGAAGACCGTGAGTAGAGATCTGTGAAAGATCCACTGGGCTGAGGAGCCAGCTCAGTCAGGAAAGCAGTAGCCTGCTAAGCAAATACAGGGATCTGAGTTGGATCCCCAGAATCCATGTAATGAGTAGAGATCTGTGAAAGATCCACTGGGCTGAGGAGCCGGCTCAGTCAGGAAAGCAGTAGCCTGCTAAGCAAATACAGGGATCTGAGTTGGATCCCCAGAACCCATGTAAAAGCTGGTACAGCAGCAAGAGCTTGGAAACCCACACTGGGGAGGAGGAGACAAATGGATTCCTGGAGCTTGCTGGCTAGACAGTCTTACCAAATCAGCGAGCTCCAGGCCAGTGAGAGACCATCACAAAAAAAGAGGAGGACTGGACAGATGGGCTAGTGGTTGAGAGTTTGCTAAGGAAGCATGGGGACCAGAGTTAAGATCCCCAGAACTCAGAAAACCCATGTATGGTGGTGCATAATCCCCATGTTCGGGTGTGGCCAGAGATAAGAGGATCCCGGTTGCACACTGGTTGTCACTGAAGCCGAACCAGCGAACTCTAGGTTCAGAGACAGACTTTGTCTCAAAAACTAAAGTGGAGAGAGAGAGGGACAGGGAGAAGACATCCATTATTAATATCAGGCCTACACACACACACACACACACACACACACACACACACACACACACACGTGCACGCACACGCGCTGCCCCCCAGAATTTTTAAAAAATAAACCAGTCTTCAAAATTCTTCCAGCTCTAACTAATTAGAATGATCCCTCATACCTAATTGGTTCCCTGGTAGAGCAGGATTTTCATCTTGCTGGTACCTTGCCGAGTCCTGAGTTGACCCTCGCTGCAGCTCGCCAAGCATTCATAGTCAGCCTGACGCAGCACTCGGTCACCTTCTGTCCTTTCTATGGTTTCCTGGGAAACCAGTACATCAGGACTCCACATCACAGGCCACAAGGAAGGAAGGAAGGAAGGAAAGGAGGGAGGGGAGGAGGAGGGAAGACCCAGTGGCAACTCCTTTTTGCCAATAATTCTCACTCACTAAAATACATCTGCATTCAAACATAATGTCATGTAAAGAACAAACAGAGCTAGCAGCAGAGGAAGGATGGTATCTGGATGTTGCCCCATCAGGGAAGCCACAGCAAGACCTGATGTCCACACCACCAATATCTGTCTGGCATCCTGTGTCTTCTCCCCAATGATGCGCAGGAAACAAACTCGGAGAGTCTTGGTCTTTCTTTGAAGATGCTTTCTGCACAAAGGCAGAGTTCCCTCAGATTAGCTTTAGGGACCGCTTGCCCATCAAACTGTACACTACACTGGCAGTCGGTCTCTTCAGCCACAAACACCACGAAGACTCCCAGGGCAAGGCTCTGATTGGTCAGTGCAAGGCACATACATTCTCTGGTCCTGTGAACCAGTTACTGTCCAGGATGGCTTCCTTCCAAGTGGTCCACGGTAGACACAAGAACTGAGACATGGTTATGTTCCAAATGCCTGACGCAAGCAATGGATGGATGGATGGAAGGAAGGAAGGAGGGAGGGAGGGAGGGAGGGAGGGAGGGAGGGAGGGAGGGGAGGAAGGGTCTGTTCTGACTCACAGCCTATCATGGGGTGGAAGTCTTGACAGCAGGAACGTGAGGCAGCTGGTCACGTGGCATCCACAGTCAGGAAGCAGGGAGAGACGGATACTGGTGCTCAGCTCACTTTCTCCTTTTTGTTCAGTCCAGGACCCTATGGAATACTGCCTGACCATGTTTAGGTTGGGTCTTCTGTCTCAATTAATCTAATCTACATAATCCCTCATAGACATGCCCAGAGACTTGTTGCTCTGGTGATTCTAATTCCCAAAACTGACCATTAAGATCACCCATCACAGTCTCCTGCATGGTCCCCTTGTAAGCACCCACCTTAGCCACAGACCTCTCTCTCTGTATTATCGCCATCTTTGGCTCATGAAATACTCAAGGGCAGACATAAGAAGTCATGTTAAGTCACTCTGCCCCTCATCCTGGCATAAAGAGTTCACTGAAGAAGTTTGTTGTGCCTCAGTGAGGGTCCATCCATCATGGCTGTGCAGACATGACAGCATCCACAGATGGGGCATTCAGCTGGACTCTTCACATCTCCATGGATCAGGAAACAGAGAACTCTGATGAGAAGTGGAATCAGCCTCGAACCCTCAAGTTTTCCCTCTGTGCCCCACATCTCCCAGCTGGGCTCCATGTCCAGAAGGTTCCAAACTTCCCCCAAAACAGCACCATCAGCCAGGACCAAGTGTTCAGCACAGGAGCCTGTCAGGGACATTTCATATTTGATCCCTAACTAAAATTGTGAAGACATTTTATAAGTGAAAGGCATTTGGTTAATCTCATATACGTCTATGGGCACAAGTCACAGCATATGTTTGTCCCTACAGTATTCTGGACACACTCAGGCTGGGGAGAGAGCTCAGTCAGGATGGTGCTTGCAGTATACGCATGAGGATCTGAGCACATATGTAAAACGCTGAGTGTGGCCACACATGCCTACACTCCCAGTGCCGAGGAAGCAGAGGCAGGAGGATCTCTGAGACTCTGTTGCAAGTCTCTATTTGTACTGGGCTAGCCAGACAGCCCAATCCAAATAGAGACTTGCAACAGGCCGCAGTGAGAGACCCAGTCTCAAAAACCAAGATGAATGGCTCCTGAAAAATGACACCTGAGTTGTCTTCTGCCTTCTGTGTGCATACACCCACACATATGCATATCCATGTACACACACACACACACACACACAAAAAACAGACTTCCACAAAACGGTAGCAGTCCATTCTAGCCCATCATAGGTCCAACCTGCTCTTGACCCTGCTTCTCTACAGCACATAGCTGTGAGAAAAGGGCTGGCAGGAAGTTCAGGAGAGCAGAAGGAGGCCCGAAGGGTTTCCAGGTGGATGCTAGCCGAGCACACAGAGGCAGGATTTACAGACAGTGGTTCCACTGGGGTAGGTGACCCCTTCATTGCTTTGGTCCATGTGTGCCAAGACCCACCCACATAATCTCAGTCTCCCAGTCTCCAATGGAACTGACCGAAATTGGCTGGGAGCTTGCAACAAGTGCTCAATTCCCTGTCATTGGCTGAGAGTCCCCTGTGGGCGTGGCCTGAGGAGCTCATTTGAATCTATGGATCTTGGTTCTTCAGCCAGAAAATAAGGAGACGGACTCAATTTCAAATCTTGTGTGCCACCTCAGAGGAGAATAAAGTTAGCCCTGGTTTGTGGAACTGGGGAACAAAACAGCCTTCATCCAATCCTGGGGACCCAGTGAAGTCCCCATGTAAAAAAAGATGGCTTCTGTGGATCTCAGTGTCCTCCTCCAGGATTTTAGAATCTAAGACAGTGTCTGAAGACTTCACAGAGCAGACAGCCACACAGAGTCCTGCTCTTGCCTGTCTCTGTCCCCTTGTCAAGCCCTAGTTTACATACAGCAGTGCCTCCTAGGCCTCAAACCCCTAGAAAACGTCTGGAAGGTGTATTTTAAACACAGCCACAAATCCCAATCCCAGCCCCCACCCCCAACTGTGGAGGCCAAATCCGTGTCTAGAAGGACTGGGTGTCCAATGGAGAGCCAGGAATCCTCCGCAGACTCAGTGAAATCCACTTCAGCCTCCGTCTCCTTTAGTGATTTTTTCCATGACAACACAAAGAGCAGAAAATAATTTTTATTTAATTTAAGAAAAGAGCAAACACATAGACTAAGCCAGACATTGCTTTGGCTCACACCTTTTATCCTAGAACCTGGAGGCTGAGGTAAGAACATGGAAATCACAAGCAGAAAGCCAGTCTGCACTGCGGAGCGGAACCTTCCTCAAAAGCAGAAGGGAGGAAGGGAAGAAAGGAAGGAAGGAGGAGGGAGGGGAGGAGGAAGGAGGAAGGGAAAGCTGACTGAATGATTCTTACAGGTATTGCTGGCTTGTTGTATAAAATGAACTGAGACCCTCCAAGGGACGATCCTCAGCACCCCCAGGAGACCAGGGCTCTCCAGGCTGCCGTGGAGTGTGCTTGGGGGCCCCAGCACCAGAGCAGATAAAAATGCAGGCACTGGCATAGTCCAGCAGCTTCCCCGCTAAGCCTCTGTGGGCAGTGTGGGTCTGTGACAAGAGGCCACTGAGGGTGACCCCACCCCCACCCTGGCATGCTGAACTTTTCTCTTTGGTCCCCCAGCAGCTCACGTCTTGTTTGCCTGCAGATCAAAGGCCAGGGGCACTCCCAGGCATCCATAAGTGTGTGTTCTGAGACAAGAGAGGAAGAGGATGATGATAGGCAAAGGAAGGAAAGAGAAGGCACACACACACACTTGGGAGTCTCCCCAAAGCTTCCCACCAGCTGATAGTTAATAACTGCAGCATGATTGACATTTACTATGAAGCTTGTGGACATGGAGACAATGCTCCCTTCATATAAAGGTATTTTATATCAAACAGCAATGAACCAGGCTTAAAGTCTGAATGCATATGACCACAGGTGGGGCCTCATTCCTCTCCCAGACATTTTCTGAGAATTAAAAAAAAAAAAAACCTGCATTCCACAAGCTAATTTTACTCTATCAACTGGAGTCCCGTCAGGAGCCACTTGGGACCCACCTGCGACCTCACTTATTTGGTTCCCAGCACCCATGTCAGGCAGCTCACAACTGCTTCTAACTCCATTTCCAGGGGTCTGCTGCCCTCTTCTGGACTCCACACAAACTGCATATACACATGCACAAACACTGAGAGAGACACACATGTGTGCAAAATTAAAATGAATCTTTTTATGTGGGTGCGTGTTTTGCTTGCATATATGTCTGTATCCATGGATATGTAGTACTCAGGGAGGCCAGAAGTGGGTGTCAGATTGCCTGGGAGTAGAGTTACAGATGGCTGTGAGCTGCCGTGTGGGTGCTAGGAATGGAAATTCAGTCTTCTGGAAGGGTGGCCAGTGCTCATAACCACTGAGCCATCTCTCCAGCCCCAAAATAAAACTTTTAAATATATATCTTTTCTTTTTAAATAAACTTCAACTTGGGCTGGGGAGATGGCTCACTTTGCTGTGAAAGCAAGAAGACCCAAGTTCAAAATGTGAGTACCCACATAAAAGCTGGGCATGGCAGCATGCCAAGCATTGGGAGACAGAAACAGATGGATCCTGGTGGCTTGCTAGCCAGTCAGACAGCCAAGGTAAAATGACCAGCTTCAGATCCACTGAGAGACCCTGCCTCAAAATAATAAGGTGGATAGGAAAACAGGAGACAACATCTCTCTCTGCCTTCCACGTGTGAGCAGATGGATATGTAAACCCACACACAATGCCATAAATAAATAAATAAATAAATAAATAAATACATAAATAAATACATAAATAAATACATAAATACATAAATACATAAATAAATAAATAAATAAATAAATAAATAAATAAATAAATAAAAACTCCATGCTTCTCACTGGCTTGGTCCGGGAATTCTTTCTGCATTGGAGCCAAGGATCCATTTTACCTGGGTGGACATTGATGAAGGAAGTTCAGTCAGTGTACTAGTTACTTTTAGAGTATTAGTTACTTTTAGTGTATTAGTCACTCAGTGTGTTAGTTACTTTTCCATTGTTGTGATAAAAAATCATAACCAAGGCAGCTTATAGAAGGAAGAGTTTATTAGGGCTAAGGTTCCAGAGGGATGAGTCCATCACCATCATGGTGGGAAAAGATGACAACAGGCAGGCATGGCAGCTGGAGCAGGAAGCTGAGTTTTGTAGCTAGAGTTTTCCTGCCTGGCCCACAGTCAGGACAAATCTCTATCACCTGCCAGTCCCACAGCCGCTCAGACCCAACAAAGTAAACACAGAGACTTATATTGGTTACAAACTGTATGGCCGTGGCAGGCTTCTTGCTAACTGTTCTTATATCTTAAATTAACTCATTTCTATAAATCTATACCTTGCCACGTGGCTCGTGGCTTACTGGTATCTTCACATGCTGTTTGTCATTGTGGCGGCTGGCAGTGTCTCTGACTCAGCCTTCCACATCCCAGCTTTATTCTCCTCCTTGTCCCGCCTATACTTCCTGCCTGGCCACTGGCCAATCAGTGATTTATTTATTGACCAATCAGAGCAACACATTTGCCATACAGAACATCCCACGGCAGAGACCCACACCTGGAATCACAGGAATGAAGCAAGGAGGGGGGAGGGGGAGAGAGGAGGGGGGAGAGAGAAGGGGACAGAGAGAGAGTGGAAATGGGGCCAGTCTTTAAACTCAAAGCCCACCTCCAGTGACATACTTCCTCAACAAGGCCATGCCTCCTCAACCTCCACCCCCCCCCCACACACACACACACACCTGCGGCCCAGTTGTTCAAATACATGAACCTGTGGGGACATTCTCATTCAAACCACCATATGCTGCTAAGGGGACACCGCACCATTAACATCTGTGCTTACAGACACTGGGGACTCTGTAGACCTCTCCCAGGGCGGCCTGCAGCACAGGCCTATCCTGGGCTTCCAGGAGGGAGAAAGGCGACAGGCAAGCCACCCTTTGGCTGACCAATGGGAGTCTCCCTGTTTCCAGATCACCCTCCCTCACCCCTCCCTTTCTCCCTTTCTTGCTGTGGCTCACACTGTCCCTCTGTCCCATCCTCAGGCCTCCGACTCAGACTATGAGGAAGCCCTGCCCAAGCATTCCTTCGTCAACCACTACATGAGCGACCCCACCTACTACAACTCCTGGAAGCGGCGTCCCCCTGCCGCAGCACCGCACAGATACGAGGCGGTGGCAGGGGCCGAGTCGGGCCCGCACCTGCACACGGTCATCACCACACAGAGCGCGGGCGGAGTCTACACACCAGCTGGCCCCGGAGCCCGGGCCCCCCTCACCGGCTTCTCCTCCTTCGTGTGACGTCACGCCTCCATCAGGGTAGACGGGTGCAGAACTTCTGGAGTCTATTTTTGTTAAGACAATCAACTCCGATAACTGAGCTGAAATTTTTTGTTCCACAAAAAAATAATAATAATTCTGATAAGCGATCTTACCTACTGGTGAAAACTAGGTTTCACTTAGGAAGGTTTTTTTTAATGGCTTTTTGTAACATCGCTGCAGGAAGCAGGTTTCTTTGTTTTCTTTTCTTTTTAAGAGAAGGTATCTCCCTGGTGCACTAGCTCGGCACCGCCGGCGGGGGCGCTCTCGACACACCCCAACCCTGGGCTTCTCAGGCCTCCAAACCATCCGGGAGGCTAGGGCTGGCAGGGGGGTGGAGGGGGACAGGTAAATCGCATCCGCGGCCCACTTCTCTCTCTACCTCCTTTTGGAGAACCAGCCAGCCTGGATCACTTTCTCCATCTTAGGACGACTTGAGGCTCCTTGCTCTCGCCTGTGCTTCAGACAGTTGATCTCCCCCCGCGGGTTCTGTCCGGTTCTCACCAGGGTCCACGCCATACCACTGCGCAAGGGCCCGTGGAGGGCTCAGCTCTGCAGTCCCTCTTTAGGGTGGCGCGACCCTGGGGCTTTTCCCTCGCTCTTCCTCTGTTCTCTCAAGCTGACAATTACAAGAACAGGAAGTCCCTCCCCAACTGGCTCTGGAGGCCACCCAGGCCCATCCACGGCCAGCCAGGTCCTTGTGGTGACCACAGCACACAGCACACAGCCCACCCCCGCTGAGCAAAGGGAGGGGCGCAGACGCGTGTTTTTGCAGTTGCTTGGGGCAGTAGCAGGTGTGCATTGTCGAACCAGAGTATTTTTTAAATCTTTTTATCTTTTTTTAAACTATGTCACATGAAATGAATGCGTCTTTGCTGTCTCCAGGTGCCTTTTAATTCATTGTTCAGCTTTGTACGTGGGAAAGACGAGAAGCGACCGTGTCTCCAAATAAAACAATCGGCTCTGAGAAAACAACCCGGGGCCACGAGTCACCTAGCACACCCTACACCGGCGCACAGTGGGGACAGCCCTTCCCTCCCCCCCTGATGTCCCGCTTCTGACCCCCACCCCACCCCACCCCGGTGCTGCTTCCTCCACCCTGGTCCAAGGCCAGCGTTTTAGCCTTAACAGGTTTTCTGAACACATTTTCCTTTACTTTTCACTATTTCAATGTTTTTGGCTAAATGTGAAGAGTACCAGCTAAGTGGCCCTCAGACCCCATGAGCGTCCTGCCGCCCCTAGCCCAGGCTTGGGATCTGGATGTGACCAGCTGGCTCTGGCCATGGTGTGGCCCAGAGCTGGCGTGGCTCCATGAAACCACGTCCTGGAGCACTCAGAGCCAGTGAGAAAGGTCTGTCCTCCCAGTGACCTTGGCACCCTGCGGAGGGGACTGGCTGTTTAATGTCACCAGTAGTGGACTTTGTAGCCCTTTACCTTCCCTGAGAGGCAGAGGACATGGATCTTGTCTTGACTCGGATGCCTAGGAAGTTACTGGTATGGCCCCAGGACACCGGAAGTTCTGCTTGGGGGAAAAAAAAATAAAGGCCTTTCAGTTTTTCCAAAACCCACAATAAAAAAATCCAGCCCTCCTCTTCCCTTCTCCTCTTCATTCCTTCTTTCCCTCTCCCTCCCCTTATCCTTCCTTCCCCCCTTCTTTTTTTGTTTTTGTTTTTGTTGTTTTGGTTTTTGTTTTTTTTCGAGACAGGGTGGGGTTTCTCTGAGCTTTGGAGCCTATTCTGGATCTCGCTCTGTAGACCAGGCTGGCCTCGAACTCACAGAGATCCGCCTGCCTCTGCCTCCCGAGTGCTGGGATTAAAGGGGTGCGCCACCACGGCCCAGTTTCCCCTGTTCTTTCTTTCCTCCCTCTTTCTCACACTCCAGCTTTTCACCCCTCCCTCCTTTACTTCCTCTCTCCCTTCCCCCCTCCTCTCCCCTCCTCTTCTCTCCCTCCCTCCTCCTGTTGTTCATTTTCCCCCTTCTCTCTCCCCCCTCCTCCCTTCTTCATCCTCCCCATCTCCCTTCATTTTCTGAGCTGAAGGGAAAATATTCTAAACCAAAAATCCTAAATGCTCTGCCCAAAGCCACTTTTGTGTGGGGACTGCCACCCTCGTGGTCCACAGGAGGGACCACATCAGTGGACAGCACCACCTCCTCCCTGGCCCCAAAGGAGTGAAATGGACAGAAGACCACATGTCACCACCTGAACTTCTTGGAAGGCGGCGCCCAACAGAGGGCAGGGACCAGGCTGGCTCCGCACTGTGCTTTGCTCCCTTAAGCCATAGGACTTGATTGCTTTAACCAATGGGGAATGCTTGGGTGGTCTGGTCTGAGGTGAGACTGCCGCAGCTGGGTTTCCTCACAGTGACAGTTCACAGCGCTCTGTGATCAGTAACTCGTTTTCTATGGAGAGGTCTTTTCAGGATGCCCGGCCCCTGTGACTGCTGATCAACTGTCATCAAGTCCATCACTTAGAGCAGCGGTTCTCCACCTGGGGGTCCTGACCCCCCTGGGGGTCAAACGGCCCTTTCACCAGATATCCTGCATATCAGATATTTATATTACAAGTCATAACTGTAGCAAAACTGCAGTTATGAAACAACACTGAAAATGATTTTATGGTTGCGGGCCACCACCACATGAGGAACTGTATTCAAGGGTCACAGCATTAGGAGGGTTGAGAACCACTGACTTAGGGGACTCTATCCCGTTCAAGTGCCCTGCACCAAATGCAGGGGTTGGGGGGTTTTAGTTAGATTTCAGCCTCCCAGAGCCACGGGGCATTATGTGCTTCCTAAGCTCTCACTGTAGGAAAGGGATGGACACATCACAGCTGCAAAACGGACATTGGATCCAAGTCTGGGTTCTGAGAAAAGACCCAAACAGGCAGGATACAGATGCCCTCTGGCTTCTGTCATGTTGAAAAAGTCACCTCCAGGGGTGTCTAATGATGAGTGGCAGCCAAGTCTACCCACAGAGGCCTCAGTGACTCGGTGGAGACCGCTCAGCCCATGAAGCCTTTCCTCTCGGTGTGTCTGCTGAGCCTTGTGGGTGGCTTTGCAGGACACAGACATCCAGAGAGGATGTCAGCATCTGGGCTAACATCTCCCAGCCTTCTGCTGGCCTTCCTCAGCATCTCCCAGACTCCAGCGGGAAAATTTGTGGTGGTATGGGGGTGTGTCCCCCTGGATCCCTGGAAGAAGGCGGAACCACAGCCCATGTGGATGATGTGTGTTCTGGAAAGTTCTTTGGATGTGGTGTTTGAACTTGGTCTGGATCATCTTGAGCACGGTGTGTTTGCATAGAGGTTCTTAGCATGGATTTCCATTATTCCAAGATTCCTGGCTCACAGCATGGCTGCTCACCTGCTGAGCCCCCAGCCCACAGACAAACAGCAAGGGACCCTTCTGAGAGGCCAGGGCAGTGTGGGCTTCCCAGCGGGGAACTCCCTGCCTCACCGGCCAGCTTAGGAGAATCCCAAAGCTTTCCCTATGAAACCTTCTGAAATGGCACAGAAAACCAGATCCCATTAAAGATAAAACGAACCCTCCCCCTCAACTTATAGGAAGACAGAGCGGTGCTATGGGTACAATTTTTAATAAAAAAATATTTTGTTCCTTAAGCGTTTGTGACTTTTTAAATTTTTAATTTCTGTTTGTGTGCGTGTGTATTCAAGTGCAAAGTGTACAGGTAAGTGTGTGTGTGTGTGTGTGTGTGTGTTTGTGCGTGCGCATCTGTCTCTGTGCACATGTATGTGGAATCCTAAGGACAGCCTCAGGTGTACTTCAGGTGCTGTCCACCTTGTGTTTGTGACAGGGTCTCTCACTGGCCTGGAACAACCTGAGTGGATAGGCCAACTGGCCAGTGAGCCTTCCCAGTACCAGGGTCACAAGTACACACCAACATGCCCTGCTTTTTGCACAGGGTCTTAGAATCGAACTCAGGTCCTTGTACTTGCAAGGCAAGCACTTTATTGATGGATCCGTTGTCTCAGGGGATGGGGGGTGGGGGTGCACAAGTTTGCCAGAGCATGCATATGGAGGTCAGAGGAGTACCTTCCCTTTCCACCTCTTTGGAGATAGAGTTCCTTGGTCACAGTGTGTACTAGGCTAGCAGGCCCACACTCCCTCTCAGTCTCTCATTTCCTGCAGCAGCCTGGGACTGTAGATATTACACTGCAGTACCTAGCTTTTCTATGGGTTCTTGGACTCTGAACTTAGGAGGTCAGGCTTGGTATGACAAACATGTTACTCACTGAGCCCTCCCCAGCCTCTTTTGACCGTGTTCATGAAATGACCCTGGAGTTCAGGAGCAGTCATACAGTCTAAGACTGTGAATGCTAACCTTGGAAATTAACCCGCATGTGGTCCTAAACTAACACACTCTCTGTCTCTCTTTCCCTTTCTCTCTGCTGTTGAGGGGCAGTATGTCCTCTGTTGATGAAGGAAATGGTTCAAGGGATAAAAAGTTTCTTCTGGAATCAAAAATGAGTGGTCATGACCTGAGAACGTAGGTTTAGGCCTCCCCAAATGCATGTTCCAATTAGGGAGCAAGTTCATGAACTTCCGACAGTATCTGAGTGAAGAAAGTCATAAAGTAAAATACTTTTCACATATATTGGTGGATCCATGGGTAGGCAGGTTATGGGGAAGCAGGGGAAACTCTGCTAGAGGCTTTAGGTGCCATCTGACAGCATCCTTAGCCCTTTGGTTGGTGGAAACTAAGGCCTTGTTCACACAGTCGAAAGGATGGACCTAGGGAAATAGATGGCTATTGAGGAGAGCTAAGGACGCCCCAAAACAGTTTGGCTCTGGACTTACAGCAGTCCAGTTTCTCCATGTTCTGATCAATCCATCTTTGCAGACACAGCTTTCTTCCAGGAACTCCCACGTGTGACTCCCCCTCAGTTGGAAGAGAGGGGCTTGCAATCCCACAGAGAGCTCCCTGCCCGAGGTGTAGGTGGCAGCTGGACCCTGCACCTTAGCCACTCTGAATGGACCAGTAATTTCCAGATGCCACAAGCCCACCTCAACCCCCATCTGTACCTTCTGAAAGATATCATTGGTGCCTTGAAGAGGAAGACCTGCCCGTGAATTATTTTGGCTGTGCTTGGGATGAACTGGGTGGCCCAGATCACTCAAGCATGCCCACATCCTGAGGCATTTTTATAGCCCCTGGGTTCAAGGTAGGATCACAGCTCTGAAGGAAGGGGGGAAATGAAACCATCTGCCAACTCTGGGTTTGTGGGAGCCACTGTGGGGCCACCAGAAGAGAACACAGCTGTACCTCTGTGATCCACAGGCCTCGGGACACAGTTCTCAGCTCTCAGCCTTTTTAACACTATCAAGGAGCAATTAAGAATTCCAGAGCCCAGGCCACAAAAGCTGCAACTATGGAACTCTATGCACAACTTGCAGGCAACTCAACACAATGAAGAGTCATCTCTCCTCAGCAGTCATTACCACTTATATAACCTTGGGAAGGGAGGAGCCTTATGGATCTAGTATGTTTCAGGAACTTCCTGACACTTGTGAGTTGCTTACTTCCTGGATGGAATGCTTCAACACAGAGGAAATTACCACATAATGCAACTGAGTCAGAACCTCTGGGGATACAGCCCAAACATTGGTTTATCCTGAAAGGTCCATCAAGTGACCCCAAAATGGAACGTGTTCAGAAAAGGTAGCCAGTTTCCAGCTGCAGGAGGAGGGATCATAGGAGGATGGAAATCCAGGCTTCTGACCATTCAACTCTGCCTTTTCCTCTCTAAATCACTGCCAAGAATAAGCAGTAAGAATCCTTCATCCCTGCTCCTCCTCACCCTCTCCCCAGCATTATCCACCTACATTTCAACTACCAGTAATAGCAAAAAAATTCTCATGTTTTTCACTGTCTCCAACAGTGGCAGCTACTGAGCAAAATAGAGTGAAGGATCACATGGGCAGGAGACCTGTCCCCTCCCCTCCTCAATATGGGACCTCACAAGCAGGGAATGGAGAGAGACAGGACAAGTGACCAGTATCACATCCTATACTCATAGAACCCATTTTTCTTCTAGGCACCTCTCATCCAAAGAAGTTCTTCTACCCGAACTTCTAAAAAGAACTAAGGTCAGTACTTTGAGACTTTTCAAACCCCAGCCACGGTGGCTGCACTTTAAACAGCTGCTAAGGTCATAGTCTGGGGGAAATTCTGTTCCCCCAGACAATGGCTCTGCAGTTGCCACTACCGGTAGTTCTAACTAAATCTGTATTGTTCTAATAAAACTTGAGATTTAAAGGCTAGGGTAAAAACCTGCAAGCTCAGAGAGTTAGAGCAGCAACTGGCTAACTTTCTGTCTTTGCTGGTGTCCCCTGGAAACCACTCCCTTTCACACTGCCCCCCCCACAAAACAACATGCTAAGCTCCTCCCTGCTACTTCCTGTCAACCAGTTACTAACTCCGCCTCTCTGAGCACAGATTAATTTTAATTAATTCAATTGCAACATATCTTTACATAGTTAACAAATGCAGCATGAACAAATGTAACATACCTTTGCCTAGATAAAATAATATTCTACGACTGGGTGATGGTGGTGCATGCCTTTAATCCCAGCACTCGGGAGGCAGAGCCAGGCTGATCTCTGTGAGTTCAAGGCCAGCCTGGTCTACAGAGTGAGTTCCAGGAAAGGCACCGAAACTACATGGAGAAACCCTGTCTCGAAAACAAACAAACAAAAATACTTTCCAGGGGAGTTGTGAATAAATATCTACTCACTCCAGATAAGACACTGATGCCATACAAAAGGAAACAACTCCACCTAAGTGAGCAAGTTAGTTTATGGAGTTGCTTACAGGAGCATGACTGAGGATGTGTTACAGGTGCATGGGAGAAAACTACATCTCTGGAGCTCCCTCCAAGACTCTCAGGTAGCTCAGAGGCCAGAGAGTTCTCTCTCCACCAATCCTTACTGCTTACATAATCTTGAGGCAAGGCCTTATGGGTCTTGTAAATTTCAGGAACTTCCTGAGAGTTTTACTCTCGAAAGTTTTACTTGCCTTCTGAGTCTTAAGGAACCTTCCTTTAGGAGATATGGTTTCAATTCAGATGAAACAGCCACACAATATCTAAGGGATGTGTCTTTTCGTCCCAGATAGAAGGATGATGACAGACTCAGACAAATAAAATAATTCTGAGTCTACAATAGAGAGCCAGTGGATTTATCACAGTCACCTACAGGCTGCTGTATCACCAAAAAGTCCCACCCTAGCACAGATAAAGACTCACAAAAGCTTCATCAGAGACTTCCCTGAGCAACTTGCAGGCAGCTACAGCAGTGAGGGATATCATGTCCCTCAGAAGTTTTTGCTGCTGATGGGATCTTGGAAAAGGACCTGGTGAGTCTATAAGTTTTTCATGCGTTTTTTGAGCTTCCTTCATCCTTCCCTCCACAAGGGAATTTTGCGTTTGCAATCCTAAAGGAAATAGCTACACAACATGGGGATAGGAAAATGCTCCCCACCCCACAAACCCAACACACTCCACTGCTATCTTGAGAGGAAATGCCTCAGTTAAGTCCATATGTGATTCAATGCCCTGCTATTGTTATTACTGAAAAGTTTGAAGAAGGCATTTTAAAATGCAACCATTGGTTACAGGAAAAGGAAATGTCCATTGTCTGGTCATATGGTAATTAGTCAGGAGAAAGGAAATTTCCACTGAGGCTTCCAGCTGAATGAGGAGCCAGATCTCAACCCAGCCTTGCTCATTTCACTGGATATCTCATCGGGGGTAAAGGGGAGAGCAGAGGATATCCATTTTCACAGCATCAACCATGGCATTGACCATGAGACCCTCATCACCCTGGTCCCTACCATAAGCAAGGGACTCTGACATCACCAAGAAGAAGGCACAATAAGAGATAATTCTGTGCTGGTTGGACATGTTAGTGGGGGAATCAGGATTCCCATTTATGAGGTATTTGTCTTGTTGATTAAAGACTATTAAAGACCAATAGAAGGGAGCTTAATGGGCATTTTATTAGCACTTGAGATTAAAATAACAAGACAGGCAAGTTATAAATCTTGGCATCTGCCAGGAGGAAGGAGATAGAGAAAGTAAAAGAAAGAAAGTCATCCCTTTTGGGGTAGAGTCAGCAGTGAGGTTGACAAGCAGCTATAGAAGGCGGGTGTCATTCAGAGAAAACAGGAATCCTACAGTGTCAGGGCAAGGCACACATGCTTAGGATTTGGGCTGGTATGTGAAGAAGAGAGAAATAGAGGTAAAGCTGGGTTTTTTAGTTGGATCTCAGAGATGCTCTATAAGCAACTGCCCCCAAGAAATACATTATCTCATTGCAGGGATAATTATTCCTCCCATCCCCTTAGCATATCTTGAGATGAATAAGCCTTCCTGTGGACAAATAAATGAGAGGTAGGGTCCAAAGCTGGCTATGAGGGAGGGGTCTATCCTCAATGGCCTGCTAAAGCCTGTCTAACTGCCTGCCAACCAACTCTTCAGACACTTTCCAAAACAATCCAAATGCAAGTGGTGGGTAGTCACAGACCTCTGATATCTATTGAATTCACACTTTTCTGTTTCCGAGATTTGATTTTTGTCACAGGGTGGAACCACTTTCAGTATCTCTGAGAGCCATAGAACCTTTTGCAGATCCGCTGTTGGAAAAGTCTATTTCTTCTAATATCATTGGCTCAATACACGCTTATTTCAGAATGATTTGAACATGCTTGTGTCCCCACTTGTATGAAAGGCTCAGGGTTTGCCAAAAACTTCTCTCCCTTTTTAATGGTTGAAGTCAATTAACAGCCAGCATGGTGAAAATTCCAAGCTGTTAATTCTGGGCTCTGTGGTCTTAAAAACGCCCTGCTTCTCTTCAGATAAGACAATATTCTGCAGTCATTAAGCAAATCACTACATTATGGGCTTGACTCAGATCCAGACTCAAATATTTTAGCAAAAAGAAAATCATATCTAGGACTGGGGAAATGGCTCAGTGGGTAATGTGCTTGGGGTACACATGTAAGAAGCTGACTTTGATCCCCACTCCCCATGTAGACACGGTGGTGTGAACTGTAATTCCAACCCCAGAAAGGCAGAGACAGGAGGATCCCTGGGGCTCACTGGCTCACTGGAGACACTGTCTCCAAAAATAACATGAAGTGTGACAGAGGATGACGACACTGAACGTTTACCTCTGGCCTCCGCACACACAGGGCTGGGACTTCTATAGTCCACCCAGAGATAGCAAAGCTCCTGCAGTCTCCTGGGAGAGGCACTGATGCCTGAAGGAGGCCGAGTGGAGCTGAGACTTGTGACAGAAACCATCAAGGGCAAGGCCATCGATTCCCAAGACCCCAGCATCAGAAGAAGCCATTTAGGGAGCAGCAATGAAGCACCCCCCTCACCCTAACAGGGTGCTATGAGTAGATGTTTATGAGGGACCCTGAAAGTCTCTCTCAGTTCAGCTGAAGAATAACCAAGTGGCAAGAGAAATCATGCAGGGAGCCTAGAGTCTGCAGCACCCGGTACTAGCAAGTCATCAAGCTTCCAAGTGAACATGCAAGAAGGCAGCAAGACAAGGCTTAAAAAACAGACTCCGAGAGTCCAGCTTTCACCTGAATACTGCGCATGGCTCCAAGAGCCAAGAAAGTCTCAAACTGAGTGACAAAAGACAACAGATAGGGGCTGTTAGAGTCACCTGTCACCGATGTAAACCAACCATCAAGAAAAAAAAAAAAAAAACGCTTCAATGCCTGGGGCCATGGCTCAGCGCAGGAAGTGCTTGCTTTGAGCCCTGGTTTCACTTCTGTCGCTGGGATAGAAGTCCTTGATAATAAGCAACTTAGGGGAGAAAGGAGTTTATTTCAGCTGGGAATTCTGGGTCACAGCCATCATCATGGGGAAGTCGAGGCAGAGGCTTCCAACAGCTCGTCAGGTCACATCCACAGCCAGGAATGGAGAGAAATGTGTGCACACCCACTCCTGTGTGCTCTGCTCAATTTCTCCGCTCTTCCACAGGCCAGGAACCTTTCAATTCGGCCAGATTTGTCCTCTCTGTGGCTGCCTGTCAGGCAGGAGAAGTGAGATGGCAGCCGAGAGAGTCAGCAGGAAGGAGGAGGGAGGGGGAAGGGAAGAACGGAGGGACCAGGAAAGGAAGAGGAGGGAGAGGAAGGGAAGGGAAGGAGGAAGAGGAGGGAAGGAGAGGGGAGGGAGGGGAGGGGAAGAGAGGGGAGTGCAGGGGCAGGGCAGTATAAAAAGGCCTAAGGACACAACTGCTCAATGGTAAACACTTGCCCAGCACATTTAACAACCTAGGTTCAACCCCACCCCAGGACTGGGGGGGGGGGGCACAGGACAGGGGGGACGGGGGTGGGGGGCGGACGACATAGTAACACAATATGTAAAGCTACACCCCATGAGGAATGTGTGTAGAAATGCAAAGCTGGTTCAGGTTCAGTCTTCAGGAATCAATCAATCCAAAGCTGGAGATGTAGGTCCCGGGTAGAGTGTTAGCTTTCAGACCCACGCTGCGTGGTCTCTCTGCGCATGTGCAATGTCCCCTCATAAAAGGGCAGGGCCCGCCCACTTTCTCCCACTTTCTCTCTATATCCCACGAGGCCAAGACTTCACCTTCTCTTTCCCGCTTTTCTCACCTCTTTTTCTCTTCTTTTCTTCTTCCTCTTCTCTCCTCTGCCCCCTTCTCTCCCTTCCCCTAATAAAACTCTCCACGAGTGAGGTCTGCATGGTGTATCTCTCTCCTGGGCTCCCACCCGCCATGACCGCCCTGCACCATTTTTTAAATACAACATAGCGAGCTTGCTTGGGAAAGGGGGAAGGGCAGGGAGAGGGCAAAGGGCAGGGGAAGGACAGCAGGCTGGTGTGAGGAGAGAGGCAGACTCAGTGGTAAGTTACGTGCACCACACTGGCCACTTTGAAAACCCTTGGTCTCTATCAGTTGGCGTTCTGGTGCTGTGATAGTTTGTTGTCTTACACTAACGGAGCGCAGCCGGTCACTGAGAGCAGAAACTCACGCAGAAGCAGAGGCAGCCATGGAGGAAATCTCACTGCGCTGCTCCCTTACTCTCATTCAGGTACCTTTCATGTACAGCCGAGGCCCCCCTACCCGGGGATGGCACCACCCACAGTGGGCAGGAACCTCCATCATCATTTATCAATCAATCAAAGGTCCTATAGACGTGCCCACGGGCCAATCTAATAGAGGTAGCTCCTCAACTGAGGGTCTCTCTTCCCTGGTATGCCCAGGTGACAACCAGTCTTAGCGATCACACCTTCTCACCCAGGTTCCCCATTCGGGGACATGACGTTAAGGCTGAAAGCCAGCCACAAAGGAGAATTTACACCACAGTTATGGTAAAGACCTCAAGTGGCAGATCTTTCCTGTAGGGCTACTTGTCAAGCATTTCCCATCATCCTACCAGCTTCCCTCCACCTCGAGTTTGATCTGTTTTCCTCCTGGGAGAAGTCATTGCTCAGATTAAGACAACAGTCAAATCCCAGAATGACTTGCATCTCTTGATACAATGTACTGAAGCAGGAAAGTCAGTTCAAGTCCAAAAACTATAATGAGTAAATAGAAACTGCCTCTACTGCAGGCCTGCTGGTGCAAGCTACGTCAAAGACTGAGGCAGGAGGATTGCAAGTACAAGGCTTGCTTGGGTTGCACAGTGAATTCAAGGCCAGCTGGATAACTTAATGAGACACTATCTCAAAATAAGTAGTAAAAAGAGAGCTAATGGTATAGTTCAGTGGGAGAGCCCCTGCTCAGAATCCCCCAGTGAGGGGCTGGGGTGTGGCTCAGTGGCAGAGCACCTGCCTAGAATCCCCCAGTGAGGGGCTGGGGTGTGGCTCAGTGGTAGAGCACCTGCCTAGAATCCCCCAGTGAGGGGCTGGGGTGTGGCTCAGTGGTAGAGCACCTGCCTAGAATCCCCCAGTGAGGGGCTGGGGTGTGGCTCAGTGGTAGAGCACCTGCCTAGAATCCCCCAGTGAGGGGCTGGAGTGTGGTTCAGTAGCAGAGCACCTGCCTTGGATATGAGAGTCCCTAGTTTCTGTATCCAGTACTGAAATTAAGAAGTGTCTGGGAATGATGCCATAAACATGAAGGAGCCAATGTGGCCTTTGAGGGGAAACACAGAAAAGCTGGCTCTTGGGGCCTCTGGGAATTCATGGGGGCAATGGAGGTCTGGAACTTGTGGCTTGGGAATAAACACTCAGGGCTTTTATAAATATTCAGGATTTCCCCCTTTTTATTGATAGGCTGAAAGGACCCACATCCTTTTTGCTTCTCCCCAGTCCTGTTTGTTATGAGCAGGGACTAAAAGTTCCAGAGCACAAATGAATTTTAGAACAGGTGTTAAAAAAAAAAAGTGACAGCTTTACTAGAGTGAAGAATTATGAACAAAGGCTTCAGTCCCGCCCTCTGTAGTCCAGGAGGCAGGAGTGTGGAGGCGGATCTTTGCATAAATGCCATGCTGTGTGGTTGAGAGCTCAGTGGCCGGAAGAAACCAAGGGACCGGAAATTCAGGGAAGAGTGGTCCCCCGAGATGATGACACCCCCTGTCACCCCATCACCCCCCAAAGCAGGCATTAAAGGTCCTTTGGGGTAGAGAGACAAGAGGAAACAGTAGGGGTGTGCTAGGGAGATGGCTCTGTCAGAAAACAAGTGTGAGGACCCAAGTTCAAGTCCCCAGAAACCGTGTCTTAAAAAAATGCGCACATGCCTGTAATCCCAGCAAGGTAGATACAGGTGGATTCTATGGTGGCCAGCCTCTAGACTACTTGGTGAGTTCCAAGCCACTGAGAGACCCTATCTCAAAAAGAAAAGAGGAGGAGGAGTTAGGTGGTACCTAGGGGATGGCACAGAGGTTGTCCTCTGACCTCCACATGTGCAAACACAATACACACACACACACACACACACACACACACACACACGTAAATTTTTTAAAAAGGAGGCAAATATGCTTAAAACACATCATATGCATGAATAAAATTATCAACTAATTAATAAAATACATATATATAAAGGAGGCATGGGCTGAGCATGATGATGCATGTCTTTATTCCCAGCACCTAGAGACAGGTGGATCTCTGTGAGTTCAAGACCAGCCTAGTCTACATAGTGAGTTCCAGCCTGGGCTACAGAGTGAGACCCTGTCTCAAAAACGAAGAAAAGGAAAGAAGAGAAAAAGGAAAAGGAAAGAAAAAGGAAGAATATGAAGAGGATGGTGAGGGGCAACGGTAGCACCCAGCTGGGATGCTCCACCGGGCCACAGTTCCATGCTGCTTGACAGAACATGAGCGGGAAATTGAGACGTGGACTTTGACTCCCGCCTGCTGGTCAGTCAACCTGAACATCTCTCCCATGAGCCCCAGATTTGGTGCCGACCCATGCAGCCACTCAGACCACAGCCTCTGTTTTGCTAACAGAACAGGAGCCCGCCCCAGCCCCCTGCAGGCCTCCGTGGGAAGCCATCAGAGGATGTCAGCAGCCCCCTTGGCTCTGCAGACAGCTGAGGACCTGGCAGCCTCTGCCTCTGGCTTTACTGAAAGGTAATGTCAGCCTGCGTCCCCGGAAGATGCTCTCAGCAGCCCTCAAGCACAGGGCGCTGTTTTTAGAAAGGAAATAAATCTACATATATCCAATCTCCCAAACACATCTTGTTCAATGAAGCTTAAGGAAAGGACAATTTGGCTTTGGAATACTGATGCTCCGCGGAGTCTTCCCCTGCAGCCTGGGGTTGGCGATGCCTTTACAGCTCTTAGCGGTTTGGAATCCGGTCGGGAGCCATCGCCTCCACGAATGTTTTCTGCAAGACAGATAATTCTGCTTCAGGGGCTGATGTAAGGGTAAGAACAGCTCAGAGAAAGAGACTTCGGTTTCTCCAAACAACCAAAAGATGTTGGTTGCCACAGTGAATTATGGAGCAGTTGCTGTAGGTTAGACCCTCAGAGGGTCCTGTTTCAAAGGGTCAGTCTCCAGTCTCAGGTGCTATTGGAAGCTTCTGAAGTGGACCCAGGTGGAAGGAAGTTGTGTCATTGGGGGCATGCTCATAAAGGGCACACCATCCTCCCCTGTCTCCCTCTCTGTCTCCTTTTCTCTCTATTTCTCTCTGTGTGCCTCTCCACCTCCCTCCAACTTTTTCCATCTCTCTCCCTCTCTGTCTCTCTCTCTTTCCTTCCTGGCCATCATGATGTGGGCAACTGCACCACACACCCCCACTCCCTCCACCCCCGACTCCCGCCAACACTCCCCAACACCCCCTCCCACACCTGCTCACTACAACAATCCCAAAGTAACAAGACCGGCCAACCATGGACTGAGCCCTTTGAAACCGTGAACCAAAATAATCCTTTTCTTTCTTTTAAGCTGATTGCTTCTGGCATTTGGTCATAGTAACAGAAAACTAACACGACACTTTGGTATGTCAACTGAATTGTCATTTTAATTTTGGCTTGGTGATAGTTACTTGTGTTATTTATTCAATTGTGTGTGAATGTGTTGGGCAGGAGTGTGTATGCACCCGGGGTGCCTATGGAGGACCGAAGAGGCCATCAGATCTCTAGGAGCTGGAGTTATAGGCAGTTGCGAGCTGCTCAACATGAGGGTTTTTTGTTTTTGTTTTTGTTTTTGTTTTTGTTTTTTGTTTTCCAGGAACCAAACTCAGGTCCTCTGCAAGAGCAGCACATGCCCTTAACCACTGAGACACCTCTCCATTACTTATTTTTAAGTGCCATTTTGATTGCTGTGTGCACCTCATAGAGAGCACACCAAACTCCTCTTTAGTATATAGTTCAGTGGTGTCCATCCAACGAATCAAGATGTGCGCTGCCTCTCGGTGCTGGGAGGATTCCTCTCCCGCACACCGCCAGTCCTCTGACTGCTCCTGTACTTTATAGATGAATACTCATGCCCTGGGTGTCCTGCCTGTGACAGTCACTTGTCTCACACACAAGCATAGCCCACTCATTTTCACCACTGTTCGTATTTTATGTTGGGCACCTCCTAGAATGTGTCCATCCTTTCTATTACCGGTAAATACTTGAGGGTTTCCAGCTTGGGATTGTAATGATTTAACTGACTGTGATACTCTTACATGTCATACACGGTTTTATAGACGCAGCCTTCAGTTTTCATTTTGTTTCCTTTTCATTTGTTTATTTGTCTTAAAATTTAGTTTAAAACTGGAACACCCATAGAGGTCAGAATTGGATTCCCCTGGAGCTAGAGTTACGGGCAGCCGTGAACGGCCCATCTCGGGTGCTGGTGGGAACTGAACGTGGGTCTGTAGCTTAAGTTTTCCTGCCTGGCCCACAGTCAGGACAAATCTTTCTCACCTGCCAGTCCCACAGCCTCAGACCCAACCAAGTAAACACAGAGACTTATATTGGTTACAAACTGTATGGCCATGGCAGGCTTCTTGCTAACTGTTCTTATAGCTTAAATTAATCCATTTCTATTAATCTATACCTTGCCACATGGCTCGTGGCTTACTGGCATCTTCACATGCTGTTTGTCATCGTGGCGGCTGGCAGTGTCTCTGACTCAGCCTTCCACTTCCCAGCTTTATTCTCCTCCTTGTCCCACCTATACTTCCTCCTGCCTGACTACTGGCCAATCAGTGTTTTATTTACCAACCAATCAGGGCAACACATTTGCCATATAGAACATCCCACAGCATGGGTCCACTCAAGAACAGTAAACACTCTCGGCCACTGAGCCATCTCTCCAGTCTCCTCATCCTCCCTCCTCCACCTCCTCCCCCCATTCCCTTCCTCCTCCCCTCTCTTTCCTCCTCTCCCTCCTCCCCTTCCACTCCCCTCTTTCTCCCCCTCCTCCTCCCTTTCTCCCTCCTCCTCCCAACCTCCTCCTCCTCCCCTCCTCTTTTTAGATAGACACTGGAGAGTAAAATAGGTAATAAGGGGCATGTGTTTAGACTTTGTGGTGATTAGTAGTGTTAACTTGACAGGGTCAAGGAGAGACAGCCCTTCCAGACACGACAGTGAGGGATTATCTAGATTTGGTTAACAGAGGTGGGAAGACCCCTCCTTAACACGAACTGCACCATCCCCGAGGCTAGGATTCCAGGCTGCATAAGGAGAAAGGGAGCTGAGCACCAGCATCTATCCCTCTCTGCTTCCTGGCTACAGATGCAGTGTGAGCAGCTGCTTAAGCTCCTGCCAGTAAGCAGCTCCCCTCCACAGCCTCTGCATCAGCTCCTGCCTCCAGGTTCCTGCCCTGCTTGAGTTCCTGTCCTGACTTCCTTCAGTGATGGACTACAATGTGAAGTGTAAGCCAAATAAACCCTTTCCTCCCCAACTTGCTTTTGGTCATGTTGTTTCATTATAGTAGTAATAACCTAAGATATGCATGTATCCCCTGACTCACACATGTATACATAACTAAAAATCATTAAATCTTTAAAAACTAAGGAAGGGCTGAGGGATCTAACTCCTCAGAGATAGGGAGCTTGCCGAGCATATAGAAGGTTCTGGATTCCATCCACAGCACCCGAGAAGAGGACCAGGGAGGGAGGGAGGCGGAGGGAGAGAGGGAGGGAGGGAGAGAGGGGAGGGAGGGAGAGGAGGGAGGGAGGGAGGGAGGGAGGGAGGGAGAGAGAGGGAGGGAGGGAAAGAGGGAGGGAGGGAGAGAGGGAGGGAGGGAGAGGGGGGAGAGTGTACCTTTGTGCCCAGCACTGACTCTGGTCATCTTCAAATAATTTTTATAGATTTATATGGTCAGAGAAAGGCATCAGATCTTCTGGAATGGAGTCATAGTTGGTAGTGAGCCATCATGTGGATGCTGGGAACAGAACCTGGGTCCTCTGCCCTTTTCTAACTTCTTTAATTATTTGTTCTATATATAAAATCATTTTCCCTTCTTATTTAACTTTTTCAGATATTTTGATCATGTTTCCCCCTCCTCCACTCCTTGCAGAACCTCCCACCTCCCTACCCACCAATTTTATGTACTCTCTTTCAAAAAACCACAAAAACAAAAATCAAAACAAGCTAAAACCAATAAGACAAAAAATACTGAAACAAAAATCCCCCCCCACACACACACACAAAAAAAAATCCATGGAGTTTGTTTTGTGTTGTCCAACTTCTCCTGGGTACGGGGCTGCCCTGGAGTGTGGTTGATGCACACAGTGACACTCCATTGGAGAATATTAACCTCCCTTTGCCAGCAGGCATCCATTACAAATAGCTTCTTCGTTAGGGGTGGGCTCCCGTGTCCACTGCCCCCTCTCGGTGTAGCCGGTACACTAGTCTGCTGAGGCACAGCTCCAGCTGCACCCCCAGGGCCATATTTAAAACTCCTAATCACCCTGCCCCTCCCATGAGCCCTCACTCCAAAGGAACCCCATGGACGGAGCTTCTCCTTGGGGCCACTGTGGGTACAATGTGAGGTCAAAGCCAGGCAAGATACTGGGAAGTTTTGAACTGAGAAACAAGGGAGGCAACTAACATCACTAGACCAACCTCTGCACATACTAGCTCCTGGTTTTAAAATAGTCACTTTAAATAGGGCAAAGCCATCATACCCAAACCCCCCACAATTCAGGGTCTCCAAGATCTTTGGCTCACATACCCATGTGAACATTTTTTTTTCAAACGAGCATCCCAAATATATGTGTATTTATTTATTTATGAAGCAGCCCCTAAGCCGCCGTGAGAATATATTATCTGCATAATAAAATACACTCTGAAACATACGTATTTTATTTTACAGGAGAAAATAAAATTCAAACAAAGGGACATTTGTAAGGTCTTTTTCTGTGCATGGTGGATTGTTCTGCATATCCCCAGACAGAGGTGGCCGGTCTGTTTATGACACAGTCTTTGGTGAATAACGAGGTTCTTAGAACATAATGTTTTATCAATAGCTTTTTTGTCTTTTTACAATTTATGAGTCTTCTGGGGCTTCATCACCTCTGGTCTCATAGTCACTCTCCCCCAGCTGCCACATCATCCAGCACTCAGACATGTATGTGGGGCCAGCGAGATGGTTCAGCAGGTAAAGGAGCTTGCTGCCAAACCTACCCACCTGAGCTAAATCCCCAGGCCCCATATGGTGGAAGAGAGAATGGTCTCCTGCAAATTGTCCTTGAACTTCTACATGCACACTGCGGCACACGTGCACCTTTCCAGACACACAATACATAAATATACGTAATTTTAATACGGAAGTAGCGTATGTGGGGCTGGGGAGATGGCTCAGTGATTAAAAGCACTTGCTGAGCAGGTGTGGGGAGCAGAATCCGGATTCCCCAGCTCCCAGGTAAAAAGTTGGACATGGCTGTGCATGTGACTGTGACCCCAGTACTGTGGGGAACAGAGACAGGAGGATCATTGAGGCTTTCTGGCTGCCAGCCTAGCTCCAGGTTCAGTGAGACCCTGTCTCAAGGGAATAAAATGGAGAGTGATAGAATAGGACAGTCAATATCTTCCTCTGGCCTCTGCGTGTGTGTGTGTGTGTGTGTGTGTGTGTGTGTGTGTGTGTGTGCGTGTGCGTGCGTGCGTGTGTGTGTGTGTGTGTGTGCATGAATACTTGTGCTAGTGCACACAGTGTATGTGGGGAGGTTTTCGCGCAGTTCTGGGGAAATGCTTGAACTTGAGCTCCAGCATTACCCTTTGTTACAATGTGACCTTGAACATATCCTTCACGTCTGTTTCCTCCTTGTCTTAGGGTTTCTATTACTGTGACAAACACCATGACCAAAGGCAACACGGGGAGGAAGGGGCTTATTTGTGTTACATTTTCAGGCAGCAGTCCATCACTGAGGGAAGTCAGGACAGGAGCGCAAACGGCAGGAACCTGGAGGCAGGAGCTGAAGCAGAGATTATGCAGGCATGTTACTTACTGGCTTGCTCAGCTTGCTCTTGTACACAACCCAGAACCACCTGCCCAGGGATGGCACTGCCCACAGTGAGCTGTGCCCTCCCCTATCAATCATCAATTAAGACAATGCCCCCAGACTCACCTGCACTCCAATCCTATGAAGGCATTGTCTCAATTAAGCTTCCCTCTTCCAAGGTATGTCTAGGTTGGCATCAAGTTGACAAAAGCCAACCAGCGCAATCCTCTATAAACGGCAACGATGGTGACAATTCCCTGAAGACTCATGTGAGTGTTGAAGGAGGTGGAGCTGAGAAGCTCCCAGCACAGGACACATGGGAAGCCCTGGACACACAACGACCTCTGTTGCTCTTAGTAGTAGCCACATATAGTCTGCTCCTTCTCTAGAGGGTGCCATTTCAGAATTCTTGCATCTTTAATGTCCCCTCTACTGTGAATTGAACACAAAGCCCAAAAGTCCACAGGTTGTATGGAGTCAAGTATGATGGTAAACATCTCTTAATCCTAGCATTTCAGAGTCTGAGGCAGGAGGATGGTGGGTTTAAGGCCAGCCTGAACTACATAGTCAAACACTGATTCAAGAAAGAAAAACCAAAAGAAAGAAAGCATTCATGTATTGGTCTTCTCCAAGTTCCCATGTTAACAGCATTTGAAAGTGAAAGATGATTTGGTCAGATGGGGTCATAAGGATGGGGCCCCTCTGATGATATTAGTGGCTTTATAAGAAGACCCTGTCTCACATGGTGTAACAAGATGGTCCTCGTCAGATGCCACTCCTATTCTCTTAGACTTTCAGCCTCCAGAACAATGAGCTGCATAAACCTCCATTCTGTATAAATAGCACAGTCTGTGGTATTTAGTGATAGCCACAGAAAATGGACTAGGAGACCTCCCAGGACCTTGTGGCTCCACCCGAGGTGCCACGCCTTGTATGAGGCCTTCCCTCCTCTTGTCCCCTCCAGTGAGGCTCTCTGGGTTTGTGTCACTGATGAGGAGTTAGAGTTTGTGAGTTGTTGTAGGATATTTGATCACACTGTGAACCCTGAAATTGCAAAACCTGTTTCCAGTTGTTGTGTGGCTCAGCCCTAGCACACACATTTAATCCAAGAGCTTTCTGCTTAAATATTGTGAACAGGATTAAATAAAGTCAACCATAGGTCAAGAGGCAGAGCAAGCAATCAGTTGACACGAAAAAGTCATGGAGAGTAAAAGAGAGTCAGGAGGATGGATAGAGAGACATGCAGGAAGTAGAATTGAGGAATTTTATTAAAGATGGTGTGGGGGAAAGGCCCTTTTTTTTCTGGGACATCAGCAAAGGAGGAAGAACAGCTGGGTGCTTTCTCTGCCTTGGTGAGCTAGCAAGGTTTCACCCAGCATCTGGTTCTCTAGTCTTTATTGGCAAAATCAGACCATTGAGATTTTGTTAAAAACAACAGTGAGTGTCACCCAATTCCTTAGGAGGAGTGATAAGTCAATGGTGATTTCCAAGCCCTGATGAATGTCCTCCAGCAGACTTAACCAAATACCACCTGGAGCCATCCCAGAATACTCATGTGGTTCCAAGCCACTAACACCCCCATAGGGGCTCCATCCTCAAGCTTTCACCTGACCAAATTACTTTCCACTTTCAAATGCCATTAACAAGTACATTTGGGGATTGTCTCTAACACATGAATGTTTCATCCTGAGCCAGACACAGTTCTAGAGAGTGGTCGTCCCTGGGAAGGACCAAGTCAACAAGCGGCATCTGCAGGTGTAGGAGCAGACTATTCCAAGAAAGGAGAGACTGTGTCATCATTGAAGAATGGTACTCTGGGAGCCACATCCCCTACCCCACCATCTTCACACAGCAGAAAAGATTGTGAACACCCAAGATATGAGACAGTTCAGCCCAACTTGACCCAAGTCTCACAACATCTGCTCTGGAGATAATTGTTTCAATGGCTCTGGGACCACAGAAGTGCCTTCAGATGCCACCAGGTAATAGAGTTCTGTTTTTTTCTTAGCCTCCAACAGAAGGCACATTCAGTATCTATTAATAAATTTGTCCGTTCTGTGACAAAAAAAAAAATAGAGAAAACAAGTTGAGATGAGAAGGATTTGCTTTGGCTCATGGCTTTAGGGTTTCAGTCCATGATGACTTGGTTCTATGACTTCTGGGGCTGTGCATGGTGATGTGTGATGACAGGACAAGGGCATGTGGTAGATCAAAATGACTCCTCACATGGTGAACAGGAGGCAGAGAGTGAAGGCAGAGTAAGACAGAGCAAGACAATTCATTCAAGGATATATCCCCCCATTGACCTGTGTCCTCAGTAGGCCCAGCCTCCTGAAGTTTCCAGAATAGCTCCATGGGCTAGAAACCAATCATCCAACACATGAGCCCATGGGAGACATTTCATATTCAACCCCTACCGCTCCCCAAAGGGAGACTGTGGTGATGGTCACAGGTATGGGCTGCACTATGATTCTGGCCTGAGTTTCTGGGATTTAGTTCTGCCCTGAAAGATAGGAAGGGTGGAACCCTGATTTCCAGTTGGCATTATGGAAAAATTTTAATATTATAAATATAAGAGAATGTCTAGATTTTTAATGCATACATAGGTGAGTTTTAACCAATGTATCTATCAACCAACACCACACTAGCCAAGATAAGGACTGTTCTCACTACGTACAAGTTCCACTGGGTTCTTGCTCAGCACATTTCTGAGCCACCATAGACCACAGCTCCTGTTCATATGGCTAGAGATTTGCCTTGTGGATTGTTAAGTTTCACAAAATGCCACCCTCCTACAAAGACATATTGTGTCTCTATTCCTTTGTGTTGCTGAGGATTCAATTGTATGGAGGTACCACAAAATTGAGGCATTTGTTGTATGGACATTCTATAGTCCTAGGATCCCATTACACAGATATATCATAGTCCAGGGAACCCTTTCTATAGAGTTATATATAATTTAAGAACCCTAGGACCTTGTAGATATACCACAGTCTGAGGTGCCCACTGTATGGATGTACCACAGTCCAAGGACATTCAGTATAGACATACCACAGTCTGAAGAACCCACTGTATGAATGTACCACAGTCCAAGGACACTACTGTATAGACGTACCACAATCTGAGGTGCCTGCTGCAAAGATGTACCACATTCTACCTGCCCATTTCCCTGATAACAGACACTTGGGTTGTCTCTAATGGAGGCAAAAATCAATAGTACCACAAGGCTAATTCCTCTGCAAATCTCTTATGGACCAACATCTTCATTTTCTTGGGTAACTATCTAAAGGTAGAAGTGTCAAAGGACTTTTAAAAGGATCTTAGCAGTATGGTCTCTCCACCAGTCCCAGACAGGCTCCTTCCACTCTTCATTGACACCATTGTTAATAAATAAATAATCGGAATGTTTGCACAGCTGCCGGTCAAGAGCATCCAACCCTTTCTCTCCAGCCAATGAGTTTTATAACCTCCATTCACGCCCCATGCTCTCAATTTAATTAACTGCATTGAGGAACGTGACACCAGGACCAGCTTCTAGCAGCTGTAACACCGAGAAGTTTATGGCCAGATATTAAAACCAAAGCTGTAGGGAGACTGGCTTGGAGCCAGGCAAATCAGCAGCAAGAAGGGTAAAGATGTGTTGAAAATAAAATTTAATTTTCCAACTGTGGTGATGAGCAAGCCGGATCCTGGCTTCACTGTGGGGTCGCAGGCTAACAAATGAGGCAGGCACTGAGGATGGCGTCGGAAGCCCCAGCAAGCATCAGACCGAGGAAGACTGAGCAGTCACAAGGGCACACTCCACAGAGGATTTCAAGTCTGTGTCCTCTTTTGCATAATTCCTCATGGTCACAATCAAGGGACTCACCTGGAACCCATTTAACTAAATCGTTTTTTTCCATCAGGTCAGGCACAGCAGGCATTAAAACTTCTGCATTCATCCCACAGAAAGAATGCCGCAGCCCAGCCAGGCCCAGCCAGAGGCCCAGCCCCTCACTGCAAGAACCAACATGGCCAACTCCAGCCTTCCTCCTAGACCCAGAATCTGACCTGCTATTAGCTGTCCACCCCCAACATGGCCATCTTCTCCAGAGAGGCTCACATCCCACGCCTTAGCTCCCTTGTTCATGCTGGTCTGAGGAAGCATCGCCTTCCTCAGAGGCTGAGTGGATTCATGAGCACTGACGGCAGCCATTTTGAATCTTGTCTTTCATGATTGTCCCTGAATAACCCTGGCAGGATTTCCAAGCATGGCTTCTATGCTAGTTACTTTTCTGTTGCAGTGATAAAACACCCTGACAGAAAACAACATGGGGAAGAAAGGGTTCATTTGGCTTACACTTTAGGCCATAATCCATCATCCAGGGAAGTCAGGCCAGGAACTCAAGACAGGCCCTGAAGCAGAACCACGGAGGAATGCTGCTTACTAGCTTGCTTCCTGGCTCATGCTCAGGTAGCTTTCTTACATAGCCCAGGTCCATCTGCCTAGGGATGGTGCTGCCCACAGTGAACCAAGTATCCCACATCAACCATCATTCAAGACAATTTCTTATGGCCATATGCTAATCTAATGAAGGAACTTCCTAACTGAGGTTCCCTCTTGCCAGGTAATTGTATCAAGTTGACAATAAAATCTAACTAAGACTAACTAAACTTCCCAGCATGTAATAAAATAGACCAAATGGTGAGATTCAGATGTAGGGCTTTTATACAGGAACCTGAGGTGAGCATTGCTCCGCTGTCATGCTCTGCCTCAGCACGCGACCATGGTGACTTCAAAACTGTGAATCAAAAATAGGGATGGAAAGATGCCCAGTGGATAAAGTGCTTTCCATGGAAGCATGAGGACTCAGTTCAGACCCACATGATCACGGCATGTCTGTCACCCCTGCTTTAGATGTAGAGATTGGAGGGTCCAGGAGAGCCCTGGCCAACCTACCCAAAACATCAAGCTCCTGGTTTAATGAGGGAAGGGCTTAGTCTCAAAACATAAGGTAGAGAGCAATAAAGAAAAACATGTCAATCTCTGGCTTCCACACATGCACATACATACATACACACACACACACACACACACACACACACACACACACACACACACACTGGGGCCCCCTACTTAAATTGCCAAATTAAAAAAAAAAAAAACATTGCCAGGTGTGAAGTACCTCCTCTTGAGTTGTTGGACAGAAGGTCACAGAGACCCCTTAAAAAATGATCCAGGCTATTGTCATTGCTCCTGGTTGCACACCAGAACTTGATGGTAAGACCTATTGCTGAAGACACCATGCACTTGGGTCATGGACTTGGAGAAATCAGGCTGCTACTGACCTGGAGGTTTCCTGCTGCCACCTGGCTTTCCGAGTGCCAGAGCGATAGACAAGCCACTAATGGGGAAAAGTCACCAACTGCTTTTTTTTTTTTTTAAGACAGGGTTTCATTCTGTAGTCCAGGCTGTCCTTGAACTCACTGTGTAGCACAAGTTAGCCTTGAACTTTAGCCCAGACTGGCTTTGAACTCATGGCAATCCTCCTGTCTTAGCCTCCCACATGCTGGAATTGCAGACATGCACCTTATGCCCAGCTTCTGGTAGCAATTAAAAGAACACACGCATTCGTGTACAGATGATAGACTGGGAACCAGAAGCAAGGGGACCCTCCTAAGCAGGTACGAACAAGCAAACAGCCAAAGAGAACGGGGTAAATGCATTCTACAGCTCACAGAATGAACCATGAGCAGGAGACAACTTTAATTTTTCCCAGAAGACCCCAATTCAGCAAGAAATAAATGCATTGACAGATGCAGGGGTAAGGGGAAAAGGGACAGTGCTTGGCGCGGAGTAGGCACTCACTTAACATATGAAATGTTTAAAAATGAGATTGACAGAAGCGAACCAGGAGATGAACATTTCTACCGGGAGTCTCAACTTGGAAGGATACTTTTTTTTCTATGATTTTGTGCATCTTTGAGTTTCCTTAAAAATCAATATAAATTCTTCTTTTTAAAATTTTATACTTGTTTTTGTTTTGTTTTGTTTCTTTGTTTTGTATGGTTTTGGGGTTTTCTTTTAAACTTGGTTTTGATTGGAAGGGGAGGCTGCAAGGGCAGAGCGCAGATGCGAGAAGACATGGAGATAAGTGGGGGTCAGAATGCATGATGCAGAATCCATAAAGAATCAATAAAAGTTTATATATATATATATATATATATATATATTTGGGGGGCTGGTGAGATGGCTTAGCAGTTAAGACTTCTAACTACTGTTTCAGAGGACCATAGACAGGTTTCTGGCATCCATACTGGGTGACTCATGACCATCTGTAACTCCAGCCCCAGCCCCAAAATGCCCCCTTCTGGCCTCTA